>NC_142691.1:27886287-28189318 GCF_056320005.1 Nelumbo lutea | reverse complement strand
TAATCGAACATGATATAAGGCTCTGATACCACTTGTTAGAATAAATAAAGGGGAGCAAATCAATCCTTAGTCTTGCAGAATCATACCAATATCATTCATGCACGAAGAACAAGAAGCCATGTTGCACCCCAAAAATATCATGCTACAGTTATCAAGGAGGTTTAAACGTGCATACCTGTATCCATCGCAGTAGTAGAAAGCTTTGCGGAATGAGTGATGAATCAATGGTAGGTCAACTGTGGTTTTCCTCAGTTAAATCTTCCTTCTTCCTTATGTTTTCTCAGCTCTTGACTCTAATGGGGTAGCGAGAGGGCGGCTAGATGATTTAACATATTGGGAACCATAACCTAGGAGCCTTTATATTTTGACTTAATAGGATCCCGTTAAGTCTATATGGGCCAAAATGTGGTATCCACTCATTAAGCCCCATACCCTTTTGTTGAAGTCTACGGGCTTTGCCTAAATGAATCACTTGATTTAGCCCACTTACAAGATAGCCCATCAATGCAATTGTTTCACTGAATATGTAACCCCACTTAACAGAGATTAAAACCTAACACCTCCAGCTAGATCTGGCACAGAAAAGAAGGAAAAAGCCTTCATCGAGGAAGAACATCCCACCCGTTCTTTGAATTTCAGAACACAGAGGCTTCTATAGCCCATTCCCTCTCAATGATTCTCCAGCATCGTCAGAAGCCTCTCAACGATTCCACCGCCACTACCAACTACCTCGAATATTTTTCCTTCACCCATTACCTATTTCTTTCTTTTTCTTAATTTTTTCGTTGAATTTCAGAACAGAGAGGCTTCTATTCAAGGGCTCTATAACAGACTCGCCGGATCTCTACCTCGAGCCGGTCAGACGACAAACCAATAGCATTTCCACCATCTTCTGATCTACACCACACACTCATTCACTTGTTTACTTAATTTTAATTTATAGATTTTGTTAATATTCAATTGACTCTTCTGGTTCATGTAGACTGTGTTGATATCAAATTCTGAGATCGGAAAGGGGTGGTCACAACGATGTGCAGTTCCAACCAACTAAGTTCTCCAAAATGAGAAAGGAGGTTCTCGGTTGTAGTGTGTAGATTGGAAAGGGGGTTTGGACTGAGATCTAGGTCACAATCACCAAATTCTGATGAGCTTCAAATGATGCCAAAGGAGCATCATGAGTCAGAGAGTCTGAGATCTGAACTCTCCTACCTTCAAAACTACTGGAGAGAGAGATTTGAAAGGGTATTTTTTTTAAAAGGATTTGGTCACATGATGATACCGAGTGTGTAGGGGTGTAAACAGATCAAATTCGAATCGGATCAGGCAATATCCGAATTCGAATTTGAATTGGATTAGAAAATCCGATATTCGAATTTGATTCGATACCTGACGGATATTGAAAATTAATATTCGAATTCGAATCCGATTAAATATTTGAATATCCGATTCGATTAATTAATTATTTTAGACAATTAATAAATACATAAAATAAATATTTTATTGATATAAAGTATATAAATATATAAATTATTTATATAACTTAATTATTACATATATTATATAAAATATTTTATATATTATATATAAGAATTAAATAATCGATCGAAATCGGATATTTATCGAATCGAATCAGGTCATATCCGAATTTGAATCCGATTAACTATTCGGTAAGAATAGGATATCCGAATTTGACCGATTAGATATTCGAATTATCCGAATTCGATTTGATTATGTCGAATATCGAATTCGAAATCGGATTTTTGAATACCGTTGACACCCCTACGAGTGTGATCGGTGAGATTTTAGTCGATTGTCATAAAACTTGGGAGTATTTTAAGACAATAATTAAACATTAAGAGTAAAATTAATCAATTAGCTAAACAGTTTAAGAAATCTTCCCTTGATTATTTAAGAGTAAAAGTTATGGGCTGAAGCTTGATGGTCTTTTTCTTACGTTAACCCATTATCCCTTGACTTTATAGGGTGGCTAAGACCAATGGTCACTTAGACTTAAGTCTAAGGCCCATAGTGAGACCAATTCGATTAACTTAAGGTTTCACTAGGCTTACATGGTGATTTTGGTAATTCGAGACTTAATCAAATCAGTTTTAGATGGTCCTAATTACATTAGAATTGGATTTCCTATAAATGGAAATAAAAAATAGAGATTAACATATGCTTGTGCACCTCATTCTTGCACTTTGTTCTTTACTCCTTTACAACCCAAAACCCTAGTTTGACTTTCCCTTGAGAGACTATTCTTCTCTTGTCTCTTTTATAGGCAAACTGGTAACACAAATCAATTGGAAGGACAATCTGAGCTTGATCTTGGGCATCAACCACCACTTAAGTTGCTGCATATTGTCGTCTTTATATCAGATATGCTCGTTAAATTAATTAAAACAAAATTTGGTTTGATCGATCTTAGGAGAACTCGATTCTCCAAAAGGTGAATTTGGTTCTTATTGTTTGGGCTGTCAATGTTTTGAAAGTCTGCCACTAAACCTCAGCAAAGTTTAAGCTATAATGAACAATAAATCTATATAAATATGTTAACTTTTAAACTTGTATATTCATAAACAGTAAATCTATATTAAATCTACATTCTATCTTGAATAATTGGATTAAATGTTCAATAAGGTATCATATTTTTGGAGTCCATTGATAGCTTAGTGTGTAGACATCCCATTTTTGTGCTCTTCAGTCTTTCTGTAGCACTTTAAGCTTCAAGCATGCTTCAATTAACCTCTCAGCCGATATAGGGGTATTTTTGGAATTTTACAAAATTGGAGCCTCAAGGATCCAAGACCATAGGTATATAGATCCTTGAAACCCAAACCCAATGACACCAAGATCACCAAAATCCAACACTGTTTACCCCTTCATCCCGAGACCCGAAGTCGAAATCGAATTCGATCATTTGTTCAGAATCATTTTAATCCTAATCTTCATTTCACATCAAATCCAAAATCTGAGATCATAGGTACGTAGAGCCCAAAAACTTGAATCCAAAGACACCAGAATCGCCCAAGTCTGACACCGTTTACCCCTTCATCCTAAGACTTGAAGTCGGAACCGATTCTGATCATCCAATTGGAGTCATTTTGATCTTAATCCTCATTTCAAATCAAATCCAAAATCCAAGAAGACTATAGGTACGTAGATCCCAAAAGTCCAAATCCAACAACACCAAGATTACCCGAGTCCGACACCGTTTACCCCATCATCGTAAGACCTGAATCTGGAACCGATTCTGATCGTCCGATTGGAGTCATGATCATAATCCTCATTTAACATCAAATCCAAAATCTGAGACTATAGGTACATAGAGCCCAAAAATCCAAATCTAGTAATGCCAAGATCACCCAAATTTGACACCGCTTACCCCTTCATCTCAAAACCCGAAGCCAAAACTGATTTCGATTGTCCGATCGGGATCATCTCTGATCTTAAATCCTAACCCTCAAAAAATATAAAACCCAACCCTGTAGATGGATAGAGCTCGAAATTCTGAATCCAATGGTACCAAGATCTTCCAATTCTGACACTGTTAGCTCCTTTATCTTGAGACCCAAAGCTAGATTCGATCTGGGTCCTCTGCTTAGAATCCTCTTCACAATAACTTCGAACCTAGGGCATTTCACGACCAAAACTTTCCCTTAGCCTCTAAAAACATCTTAAAATCTAATATTTGACTAGCTACAATCAATCAAGCCAATCACCTAAGCTTGGAATGTCTAATTTAGGTAAATTGGTGAAATCTTTCACTCTTTGTCTTGATTGATTGAGAGAATCTCTCACAAAGCTGTCTTGGCAGCCTATTCTCTCAATCAATCTCCCTCCAAAAACCATTTAAACATCAGTCATTGATATCCCTTGTCTCCCATCTCAATCCTCCATTCCCCTCTCAAAAAATCTATAAATACCACCCATTTCTCACATCCTAGACACACAATCTAATTTAGACACAAGCTACCTTAGGGGGAGAGCTCAACTCCCACAGCCATTACCCTTGTCCCAAAGCCTCCCCACTCACTCTCCAACATCTCTATAGTCTCTCCATATCAGTTTAAAGCCAAAAAACACCCTTGGGTCATGCCTCAATTCAAGAGAAAAAGAATAAAGCCTTCTTGAAGCAATAATCATATTACAGAAAATTACAATCATCCAGCATATTTCTACACATCTTGGGCTACATAATCATATAGGGTTCATCTTGAAACCAAGGAGTCTCTCAAAGTTTCAAAGGCATCATGAAGAACATAACAAGGGTAGTAGTCAAGGTCGGAGTTATTGAAGGAAGCTATTCAATGCAACGATAAAATGGAAGAGGCGACTCTTACTTTGTGAAGACAACTATTAAGGTATGCCATTTTCTACTTCCACTCTTTTATTATTATTATTATATTATTTTTTGTCATATAGGTCTGTTGTTTCCATTCTGTTTGAAAACTTAGAGTGCTCTTTGTTTACTCCAACAATCATTTGCATGCATTTTTTTATCCTTTATTTATTTATTTATTTTTTTAGTTCATTGTTTTCACTTTTAAGCACAAATTTCTTCCAATGGAAATGTTAGAATTTCATGTCAATCATTTCCTAATTAATTGTATTTTTTGAAAATTGCATTAAAATAATTGTGTTTCATGCTTTAGAATTAAATTCGGTCTTTTCTAATCAAGCATTTAAGTGGGTCCCTATTTTATTTTAAATTTCATTACCATTATCCCACTTGTCTAATTAGCTTCCTATATTCGCATTTGCATATTTAAGTAATTCCATCCGTACCTTTTGTCTTTGAATTAGTGTAGAATAGGTTGCATAACCCCGGCTTGTCATATCACATTAAGTTTCAAGTTTGTATTCATAGTTAATTTATTTGTGTTAGAACTAGAATTAGGTCATCTTAATTTTAATTAATTACATACCAGTTGCAAATTTAGGATTTTGCTCCTTTTGTTCTTCCATTTAGCTAGTACTTTATAGCATTAGTTTAGAACTTAACAATGCTTTTTCAACATTCCTCTTGTGATTTAAATAGGGTCATTTTTCAATTAATTTTCTTTAATGATATTAATTGTTCTTAGTTGCTTTAGTCCTAACATTATTATTCATGTATAATTTATTGCTAGCTTATAGATTTTGCATTTAACTTTTCATATCTCCATGGCATATAGTAGGTTTAGTCCATTAGTCACTCATTAGTCACAAATTTCTGTTCTTTTTTTTTTCTTTTAATTAGTTTGTTAATTTATTAACCCATTAACTCGTTATCATTCTAATAGTTCAAATGCATCTCTTAGTTAATTGATTAAATGCTTAGAACTTTCTCATTTCTTTCTAGATTTCAATTGTTAGTTTAGTTTGTGTTTTATTTCTAAGCCCAAAAATTATGAAAGTTTTCTCGGAACATTGGTAAAGTAGAGGCCTGTTCAACCGGACGTGTGTGGAGTGCCTAACACCTTCCCACACCATACCTTGGTCCTCAGACTCTAAGAATCTCATCCCCATTAGGCAGCGAATCACCAAGAAAGCAAAATGTTTTTCTTAAAGAATCCAGGGTTTTCCTTAATTTTCAATTCCAAAAATTTAGGTGACGACTCCAAACTCCATACTCTCAATCTGTCCCCCCCTTCGGGTTGAGTAGCCACACAGTATATACTAATATCTATATGATTTTTTTTTTCTTTAAAGCAGATAGAAAATTAAGTTGTAGTTTATTTTTAAGTCTCACAAATTATTTTCAAGTCAATTTATTTATAATATATAATATCAAAGTCACTTTTAGTTCATTAATTAAATAGTATATAGTCTGATTACCTTTAGGGTTACAACTTAGATGGTTTGGGTATAATTGATTGGCAATCCAGGCCCAACCCTAAAGGTGTAAAACTTTGAGATTGGGCTGGTCCAACTTGAGGCAAACCCCAGGTTATCAACCTAGGCACGACCTAGTGGATTGGTCTAGTTTGACAGAATTAATGAATATAGTTTTGCATATCCATGTTTTGTTGGTTTGTATGGCCCAATTTAGTAATAGAGTTGATTGAAAAATAAGTACCAATTGATTTACAAATGTATATGCAGTGTGAAAGATATATAGGTATTTGTTCAGGCCACATCAGGTTGGGTCCGAGTTGGGCTGCCTAAGGCCTCAGCCTAACCCCAAACCAAATTTAGGTCAGACCCACAATTTTTTGTATAGGCCCAACCCAAGCCCCTAAACTCAGGCACAAGCTGTGCAAAAACTTAGGTTGGGTTGGGCTGGGCTGAGAATGGGACAGCCCAAATAGTTGTAGTGTTGACATGGTCACTCGAACCAAATGTGGAGGCACATTATTAAACCCACATAATAGCATACTCTCCTTAGTAAGGTTAGCGGAACTTACATGTACCTTCTTCTCTCCAACCCTTTCTCTGAAATATGTAATATGTAATATCAGAAAAAAATTAATATCTATATTATATTATATAGCTAGCAACGTAGGCCACATCAACAGCCCCCTCCTTCTCCTATTCCCCCTTCTCTTAATAGATACTAATTGATTTCTTTTTACATTTTCAGTAAAATTTTAGCAACAAGTACTTATTAATATTTTCAGAAATTCTGGTCAATTTAACAATATTTAATGATATTATTATATAATAATAAAAGTTTTAGTAAGTGTTTTGCGGAAAATTAATTTCAATAAATATAAATATATTTTTTATATTTTTAGTAACTTTGATATTTACTATAAATTTTGAGCAATAATTATTGATTTTGGAAATTTAATTACTAAAAATACTGATTTTTGTAATCTAATTTAGTGAATGTTAAATTATAAAGCTTCTAATTATTCAGAAAAGTAATTTAAAAATTTTAATATTTCTCATAAATATTGGATACTACATTTATAATTACCATAATTATTGTAACTATATTTATGGGTTTAGGGGATGCCCCCTTGGGTAGGAATGGCAATGGACTGGTTTGGGGTAGGGGTCACACTCCCTGTCCCGATCTTAAGTTTTAAATTAATCCCGGTCACCGGCTCCAATCCCCATCAGGAAAACTTAACTTGCATCACTAGTCCTTGATGGAGATGGGTTCCCATCAGGGACCTATATCCCTGAATATTTTAATTAAATGTTTGTTTTAAAAAAGATATTTATATAAAATAAAAGGAAAAATTCAAATACAAATAATATTTTAAATATATTTTTGATATATATATAATATAAGTAATATTATAAATAACATAAATGATATTATATATTTAATATAATATATATACACATATTTAATATATATATATAATTAGGGTCGGGGCAGGTTGTGGACTTCACTTGTCATTCCCAATTGAGTATTCCTATTAGTCCCATCCCCATCCCCACTTGGTTTGGGGGATTGGGTACTCAGTGGGGACGGGGAAAAATCGTCATCCCTACCCCTAGGTTTTGTAGCCCCATAGAGAGAAAAGTTTTAAGCCCATTGAGCCCTAACATCTTTTTCGCGTGCATTGCATGAGGGCTCTCTGTACTTTCTATATTATATAGCAATATAGGCCATGTCAACAACTCTTTCCTTTCTCCATTAACCCCAATCTTGGCTTATCCTTGATTTACACTCTTTCTTTTTCTCTTCATATGTCTATTTTCTTGTATTATTTTAGTTAAGATAAAATTCTCTCTTTATCACCTTCTTGCATTAACAAAAAAGAGATCCATGCTCTAGTTTCTCATAGACTATGTAATGTTGTTTTAGCTCTGCTTTTAATGTTTGATTATTACATGTTAGATCACTTTTAATGTTTTCTAGTTGCTATATTGACTAGGGAAACAAGCTAAAATCAACTAGACTTTTTATATAGAAAATAATATCTGATTCTCAGATGTAGCACAGCCTCATCTTAGTTCCTTGAAACTGTGCTAGGGAGAAACCCAATAATTCTCAGATCACTTTTTTTCCTCTTGAATGCATGATTCTTTGGTAGATGAGCTTTGCTATACATTAGGGAAATGGACCAAAATTTCCTAGCATTTATTTATTTTTTAATTTTTGTTAATAACAATAGAGATATTATATTATGAAAAATTTAATAATTTAATTATATAAAAGCATTACCAAGTAGTCCAATTCCATGAATGGGCTCCTTTATAAAATCATATAAAATTCATTAAAAGCAACCTAATTATTTAACTTCCTTTGGTAAGGCTTTCAGAAGCTGAAGTGTTAGATCTAAGAAACCATCTGAATGAGGGGTTCAATTTGGCTACTACTACTAGAGACCACCCTTCTTTGATTTTTGGATCTGCTTGTTCTAGTTATGTTCAAGTAACATTTGGCTTGGTGGTGTCTCTTTTATGGGTTGTTGAGGTATATATTTCCTGAGTTATTCTGATATGTTTCTCTTTCAAGTTTGCAATGTAAGGCCTATCAATTTACTAAACATTGTAGATGTTCTTTTTTTTTTTCAAAGAATTAATAATTCTTTTCCTTTCAATATTATACATATTTTCATTGTCACAGATGACTGTATATCTTGAAATCAAGAGATGAAGTTCTCGAAAATATAAAAGATTTTTATGGTTTGGTGGAAATCCACTTTGAGAGAAAACTCAAGATCTTATGCTTGGACAATTTAAAATGGTGATTCAAAAAGTATGTAAGCAGTATCTAGAAGAACCATGGTTCTTGTATCTATACACCACAACAGAATGGTGCAAGGAAAAGCAAGAACCACCATGTGTTGGAGGTGGTCAGAGCATTGTTATTCAGTACATTTGTCCCTATTCAATTTTAGGGAGATGCAGAAAGAATTGCCTATTTGTTTAAGAAGATGCCATCCGGAGGACTAAGGTTTCAGTTTTTCCACGATTAGCCCTTCTTTAAGGTTTTTCTGGATGTGTCTGTTTTATTAATGACATGAATCCTAATCAAGTCAAATTTGATGCCAAGGTGGTTGTGTTTTCTTAAGGTTTTTATTTATGCAAGGTTATGTAATGTAATAATTCTTTTTTTTTTTGATAAGTAATAGATATCTTGTATTAAATCAGAATACTAATGTCAAATTTCACAGTTCACAGCTCACATTAGGAGCCAGTCCACCTTATCACATTATGCATACAAATTATCCCAAAAAAGTTGCTCCCTAGATACCCCCTTGTTGGGCTAATGCATTAGTCAAACCATTTTCTGATTTGTTGACCAACCTAAAGGTGGCCTCCACCTCTCTTGCTAACTGTCTGATTTTCCTCATGAGCTGTCTGTACACACAAGGTCCTTGGCTGTTATTAATCTACATCCCACTACCATCATACAATCCCCATTCAATCTCCACCTGTCTTAGATTCAGCTGCTTAGCAAGTTTCAGATCTTGCAACAGTGCTGAGATTTCTGCTGACAAGGAGTTTTCATTATACTATTGGGCCTGAGAATAAATACCACTAATGGGCCATTACCATCCTTGGAAGTTCCTCCTACGCTCAATGGACCAGGATTTTTTTTTTTTCGATCAATAACTGCAAATTCATTAGAATTAAGAAATATGTGTACAGAAAAATACAAAGACTGGGATATAAACTCTCTTATCTTCCCCCAAGATTATGTTTTTACAGTTGTTCCCAGAACATATTTTCTCTTCCCACCCCTTGCTTTGCTAGTACATCAGCGAAGCAGTTTGCATTTCTCTTGACCCGTTGTATTCTCACTTCCATATCTTTGGTTAACCAATTAAACCTTTTCTTTTCACTGTTGTAGTGCCACAGCTTCATTTCTTTACTCATTAACCATCCCACGACCAGCTTTGAATCTCCTTCAATAATTAGTTTTCTCGTACTCAGCAGTCTTGCTCTTTGTACTCCTATCATAGCCATAACCTCTGCTCTGAGATAATCCCTCACTCCAGCTGGACCACAAGGCTCTAATCTTCCCCTCATATCTGAACACCCCTCCAGTTCCTGAGAAACCAGGATTCTCTATACTATTACCATCGGAGTTAAGTTTAATGAATTCTGCATTCGGTGGAGACCACAATGGATTGGTGGGGTTCTTTTTGTGGACAGATTCTGCCACTTCCTTCGAGTTCCTATGTAGATCATCCATTGTGATAGAAGAGAATAGTTCCAAGGATTTTAGCCAATGTATAGTTTTAATTGTGGCAGATTCAATTAAAGCCTCCCTAGTCCTTACTACTTTCCTTTCTTGAGAAAATTCTTGAGTTTCTTTCCTCCCAAATTGTTCATAGTATAGCTGCCCTTCCACATCTCCACATGATTCTTCCCTTCTTTGGCCATTCAAAGGTTGTAGGGGCAAAGAGGTTAGGAACATCAGCCTGTGGATTCCACCTGCACCCAAATAAAGAAACAAACCATTCTCACAAATATGCAATGAAAGGATAGGAAATCAGTAAGTGGTAGACTGGTAGCATGTTTCACCATTAGTCTTACACAGAACACATCAATTGGGAGACAAACACCAATTTGGTCTTTTTGTTTGGAGCAAGTCATAGGTATTGATCCTCTTATGAACAACTTCCCAACAAAAAACTGCAATTCTGGGTGGCACAAGGTTGCACCATATCTCTTCAGCAGGGAAAGAGCTGAAATAGGTAGTGGAAGGTTTAGATAGGGCTTTGAAGAATGAGGCACAAGAAGCAGGCCCGAAGAAGAGTAGGTCCAAATACGACTGTTAGGATTGACAGGGTCTTGGAAGACTTCTTGTAGGGTGTGAACTAGGTTAAGCGTATTAGGCATGCCAGAATCCCTTATTCCCCTTCTAAAACCCATCCCAACTGAAACCATTGTTAGAGTTTGAAGGACCCAAGAAGTTGGAGATTAGAAGATTATGTTTAGAAGATAAAGCAAATAACGAGGGGAATTGATCTTTTAGAGGGGAGTTTCCAATCCAAACGTGTCCCCAGAATTTTATATGAACTCCAGAGCAAAGGTCATACTTGACGAAGGGGAGGAAAGAAGGTAGTACTGCATTGATAGCTTTCCAAGGAGATGCTTGAGTTTCCATAGCTAATGCTTCAACATCCCGCCCATTGTCCGAGAGCCCATGAATGCTGATAATTACTTTACACCACAATTTGTCCCTCTCTAAAGGCGTCCTCCACAGCAACTTACCCAACAAATCTAAGTTCCTTCTCAGTACATTCCCTAGCCCTAATCCTCCAAGGGTTTACTTCTTTTAACTACTTCCCACTTGACCCTATGGTCCCTCCCGACTCCCATAAAAAAATCTCTCATCAATTTTTCTAGTCTTTGACCAACACCTTATGGGAGTTTGAAGACTAACATAAAGTAAACTGGAAGGTTTGCTAAAGTTGACTTAATCAGTATGATCCTTCCCCTTAGTGATAAGTACCCTTTTTTCCAGCAAGCAAGTCTCTTAGTAAATCTTTCCACGATGGGGTTCTAGAAGCTTGATTCCTTTGGGTTGGCTCTTAGGGGTAAACCTAAGTAGTTGAGAGACCATTGCATTACATTGCATCCCAAAATTGAAGCACACTCACAAATTTCCCTTCTTCCATATTTACATCTGCTATGCAACTCTTTTCAAAATTAATCTTTAGTTTTGACATTCTCTAAAAGAGTTGTACCATCATCTTCAGGTTTCAAATCCTTTCTAAATCCTCCCCATCACAGAATAGTAGGGTATCATCTGAACATTGCAAATGGGAGACCAGCACCCTATCCCTTCCTACTCTTCATCCTTTCACTAAATGTCTTGAGTCAGCCCTTAAGATCGGCCGACTTAAAACATCTGCAATAAGAGTGAACAAAAAAGGGGATAGAGGGTCTCCCTGCCTAATTCCATAGATAATAGGGAAGAAGTCCACCATTGCTCCATTAACTATCACTGAATAATGGCAATTTTGGAGATAACCCAAAACCCACTTGCACCATTTTTCCCCAAAGACGAAATGTTCTAACACCTCTAATAGGAAAGACCAGTCAACCAAATCATAAGTTTTCTCTAAAACCAGTTTACAAATGATACATTTTTTTCTATTCTCTTTAGTTCCTCTACACATTCATTTGCAATCAATATCTGATTAGTGATTTGCATGTTTTGAGCAAAAGCTCCTTGATTTGGAGTGATGATAGAGGGGAGAACTTCTTTAAGTCTATGGGACAAGACCTTAGCAATTATTTTATAGAGGCTATTTACCAAGCTGATAGGTGTAAAGTCCTTTGGGTGAGCGGCTCCAGACTTTTTAGGGACAAAGGCTAAAAAAGTGGCAC
The DNA here is from genome assembly GCF_056320005.1 of Nelumbo lutea. Taxonomy (NCBI): domain Eukaryota; kingdom Viridiplantae; phylum Streptophyta; class Magnoliopsida; order Proteales; family Nelumbonaceae; genus Nelumbo; species Nelumbo lutea. The sequence goes on along the minus strand of NC_142691.1, from coordinate 28,177,084 downwards.
TCAACCTTGGGTTTATCATACCCTCTCATGAAACTCAACAAAGACCTCTAGCAAATCCTCTTTAAGAATGTCCTAACATCCTGGTAGAAGGCCATATTAAAGCCATATGTCCCTAGAGCTTTGGATCTATCCATAGAGAATATTGCCTCCTTAATAAAATCCTCTCTATCCTTAACTTAGGATCTTCCAATAAGTAGGGCCACTCCAAACCTTCAACCCATACTTTTTCAAAAGGGCCTTCTTATATATGGATCTGAAATGATTTGCAAAGGCCTTGACAATATCTCCTTGTTGGGTAAGAGTCTTCTCATCTATCTCCAATTTGGTTACAAAATTCCTCCTTCTCCCATTAACTATTGCATGAAAAAACTTTGTATTCTTATCCCCTTCTTTCATCCATTTGTGCCATGACTTTTGTCTCCAACTAACTTTCTCTTTGTATAGGATGTCTTTCAAGTGCTTCTTTAGAGTCCATCTTAACTCCTTATCTCTCTCCTCCAACAAACCCTACGATTCCTTCAAATCTAGGTATTTAATCTGATCAAACACTTCTTGTTCATTTTTTCTAGTCTCCCAAAATGCTCAATATTCCAAGTCTTGTTTTTTTCCTCAAGAGCTATAACTTCCTATGGAACTTCATTCCTTTCCATTGAGTTTTGGGGTTAGATTCAAATCACAAATCCTTCACTTTTTGGATAAACCTAGGGTGGCAAAGCCACACATTTTCAAACCTAAATGGGGTCAGTCCTGCACCTACCATCTCCTCCTTGCCTAACGAAATTGGTTAGTGATATGAAGTGACTCTAGGCAAAGCCTTAGATACAATGTTACCCCAATGGTCCTCCCAATCCAGAGAAAAGAGAAATTTGTCAAGCCTTGAGCAAATAGGGTTAATCTGGAGGTTTGACCAAGTGAAACTATTATGGAGAAGGGGCAAATCCTTAAGCTCAACTGAATCAATAAATTGATTAAACTTTCTCATGCTAGTCGTGATTCTCTGTTTCAGATTATTTGTCTCTTTTGTGAACCTAAAAACATTAAAATCACCTCCAATGCACCAAGGCCCTTCCCGAAGCCCTTTGATGTCACTAAGTTCATTCCGCATTTTATATCTCTCCCTGTAATAATTGGGCCCATAAACATTAGTCATCACCCATTCAAATCTATCCCCCACCTGTCAAAATTTGATAGATACCAAGAACTTGCCAACCAACTCTTCTACTCCTAACGCCTCATTATTCCATAATGCAACTATGCCACCTGAGGAACCCCAAGAAGGTGTGTGTGCCCAACTAATTCCCCTCAGATTCAAATTCTGCCCAACTAAATGGTAGAAATCAGAATGGGCCATTTTTTTTCTGATTTAGACCCCCTATTACCATGAATGGAGTAGACCCTTAGATATTTTGTGGGCATTGAAGTGGTGGTTTGAGAATGACATTTTAATGTCTTAGACTAGTTCATGGGAGTTAAGCTAGATAAACTCCTATTTAGGGCTGTAATCGGATTGGATTTAGATAAGATACAATCACATCTGAATAAGAAGGGCAGTCCAGTGCACGAGGCTCCCACCAATGTAGGGTCGTGGGAGGGACAGATGTATGCAATCTTACCCATACGCATACAGAGAAGCTGTTTTCAGGATTTAAACCCTGGTCACCCAGGTCACAATGGAGCAATCCAACCATTGTGCCAAGGCCCACCCTCATCATGCCACATCTGAATTTGATCCAATTATTGAAGCTTCAATTCCAAATCCACTTTATTGTCATTAAAATAAAGAAAAGAAAGAAAAGGGTGGGGAGTTAGGAAGGGAAGGAGATAATAGGTAATAGATAATAGATGGATGGATGGATGGATATAGATATAATGAAAATTTAATTGGACCGGATGGGATCAAATCCATGTAGATAGATACATTAGATCGATGGATGGATGAATATACATATAGTAAAATTTAATTGGAGTCAAATCCATGTAAGACCTGATTATTAAATTGATGCAGATTTTAACATCCAAATCTAAAATAATAGGATTAGATGCTTGATTGGGTTTTGGACTTTTAGAGTCTACTGAAAGTCCAACTCATATTGACTCAAATCATAAGTTTTGTGGTGATCAAGAGTGTCTCACAAACTGGTTGGGACGCTTTTGTACCTATGCTTGATTCAACCAGATACTTTGTTGCTTGATGACACTCTAGGCAAGGTATTCCCCTATTCTAATCAGGCCATCTACATGTTGAAGACTTCACAAATGCAAACTGGTTTTTTGTTCTAGCTATGGTTGCTATATCTTTTTTGGTGTTTAACCTAATTTTATGGAGAAATAAGAAGTGATCATTAGTTGTGAGGTCAAATGCTGAAGTAGAATAAAGGGCTATGGCTCATTGAGTATGCTCTTTTGGGCAAGTTAGGGGTTAATTTTGAGGGTCAAATAATGCTTTACTGTGACAATCAAGTGGCGATAAGTATTATTGCATATTAGTGCAATATGACAATACCAATGACATTAAGATAGATCAACATTTCAGTAGGGAGAAAGTTATAGTAGGAGTATTTTGTTTATCCTTTGTGGCATCTGAAAATCAGTTAGTTGATTTATTTACCAAGGGAACAACTAAAACCAAATTAGTAAATGATTTTAGGCAATCGTGTGCATACTGATACTTATGTCCATCTTGAGGGAGAATAGTGAATACACTGTACTATTCACCTTAGATGTATTATATTGTCTTTTCCTTTTAATATAAGTTAATGAAACAAATATGGCAGAGTTCATCTACTATCTTTTCAATCTTAGTAGCACTACATCTTTATCGAGTTTTAAAGAATTATCATTCTTGAATAATAGCTCTAAATCTTGTAAAAAGAGAAACTTGGTGGCAGTGTTTCTCATCTTTCTGGCATGAGCGACTCCATCTTTGTTGACCATTTGACTTGAAAGATAAAATGATCTCATTTATGGGCAGCCTTAAAATTTTTCTTCCATTTTCGATAATTTATTTATAAAAATAATTATTTTTTTATCATACTTTTCTTTGTTTTACATAAGAAATTTAGAATATTTGAGATATGTTAAATTTTCTGAGTTTCTTATTTTAGGCCCTATTTGGTTCAAAGGAATAGGGGTCCGGAATCGGAATCAGAATGATTTCAGGTGTTTGGTTGGATGGAATTAGAACCTGAATCCCTTCCCAAAGGAATGTTAATCCCCCATTTGAGGGAATGACCATTCCTGACCCACCCCTAGGAACCGGAATCCCATTCCCGCTTCTTAAAATAAAAAATAGCATAAAAGCCCTCAAACCCTTTTCACTACCCGATTCCAACTTTCTAACCCTCTCTCCCTCATCTCTCGTCCCTCCTTGCTTGCAGCTGAAGTTTGAAGAACGGATTTGGATTGAAGCTCCGACAACAGCAAGGTAAGTCATCGTGGATTTTGCTCTCTCCTCTCCTCTCTCTCACACTCTTTTTCATTCCTCCTGTCCTTTTGTTGTAGACTAGACTAGATCAGAAATTATTGGCTTCTATATCATCGATCGAGATGTTGAGGTTGATGATGCGGATGATCGGAGGGTAGAGTGGGTTGTTTTGTTGCTGGTCTTGTAGAAACAGGACTTGGGAGACTTCGAGGATGAGCACGGTGAAGGATTGGAGGGGGGGAGAGAGAGAGAGGTAGAGGGAGATGGTGATGGCGACGACTTTGTTTTTGGTTTTGACCACCGTTGATGCCGGGATGACTCAACCTCACGTGGGGTTTATTCCAGATTTGGCACCTTGTCCGATCGGTAGTGGTGATGATGGTCCGATGAACATTACTGTTGCTTCTTGTTGTTCATGGGTGTCGTTCCCTAATTCACCGCGTCATTCACTCTAATGTTTTCCCCTTTAAGTGCTTACTAATATTTTTTTATAATATATAGCTTTTTATAAATATTGTTTTAAATTATTTTTAATATTTATATTTTATAATATAAATATTTAATGCACTTAGGTTGGGCTTAGGTTGGGGACCGAGCTCATGTTGCTAAATTAGCTCTGACCATAATCTGGCATAAATGTATGTGTTTATGTATGCATATATGTATGTTTATATGCAAATGCCTCTATATCTATATAGTTGGGCTAGGCTCAAGCTACCTAAGGGCTATTTGAAAATTAATATTCAAATTCGTATTTGTTAAATATTTGAATATTTGATTTTTCAATTTGACCAATTAATTATTTTAGATAATTAATAAATATATAAACTAAATATTTTATTTATATAAAGTATATGAATATATAAATTATTTATATAATTTAATTATTTTATATATAAATTATATAAAACAATTAAATATTTTATATATTATATATAAGAATTAAATAATCAGTCGAATTCAGATATTTATTGAATCAAATCAAGTCATATCTGATTCGAATCTGATTAGCTATTCGATATGAATAGGATATCTGAATTCAATTGATTAGATATTCAAATTATCCGAATTCGATTCGATTATGTTGAATCTCGAATTCAAAATTAGATTTTTGATACCGTTGATACCCCTACTCAAATGTTTTAATTACCACTTTATTAAAATATTAAAATACAAAATCATCCCTTTGAAATCTATAGATGAGGTGTAGTTTTTGTCCAATAAGAATTCTAGAAAGAGAGACCCATTCACACTTATAAGTAGTATGGATTCTTGTTATATTATGTTAATATGAATTGTTCTTTTGAGCCGGCTGGATGGTTATTGTGGCCCATCTATTCTTCCCTCTTTTCTACTCTCCTGTTTTCTCTACTATTAATGCTTGTAGGTTAGCAATTAAACATGGTATCAAGTTGTGAAGATCTATTTTCTCGTCTTGATCCGACCTATAAATCTCTTCTTTCTCACTCTTTTTTTGTCTAGTTTTTGATAAAAAAAACCCTTAATCTATTCATTGCCCATAAAAATATTTCTATCTAGGGTTTCCTTTTGGGTGTAGGGACCAAAATGGAAGGTTTACAACTTTAGTTTATGCTCTACTAGGCTTCTTTTAAAGTCTTTAGTCATTCTGCTACTAGGGAGACTTGTTTTGCGGCAAATCTAGGAATAGGACTGAGTAGACAATCCTAGTTCAGTCTCGTTTAAGCTTCTGGATGTGCCGATTACATTTGGTCATCTTTCCTAGGTTCGGGAAGGTGCAGGTTGTCTGTAACTATTCAAAAATTTGAAGCTTGTTGCTTTAAATTGTGCTTTGGCTCTAGTTCTCTCGAGGGCTTTGTGATGAGCTGGAAAAAGCTCAAAGAAGGTTTTGGTGGGGCACCACAATTAACAACAAATGTAAAATCAGCTGGCTGAAGTGGTGTCAGGTTTGCAAGAAAAAAAGGAGGGGGGTTTGGGATTAAGAAGTATTAGATGTTTCAACTTAGCCCTTCTGGTTAAGGAAGCATGGAGGCTCTACCACAATCCCTGTTCTCTTTGGGCAAGGGTATTCATAGGTATTTCCCAATTGGAAGTTTACTACATGCTAAAAAGCTTTACTGGGTGTTGTGGGGATGGAAAAGTCTTTGGGAAGGGAAAGAGCTTATGCTTAAAGGATGTTTCTTCGAAGTAGGGGATGGAGTGAACATAAATATGTGGTTGCATCCTTGGATCAAGGACCATCAGAACCTTAGAACGGAATTAACTAAGCCGGCGTGTTGTCAAATAGAACAGGTAAGTGATATCATTTGCGTAGAGAGTAGAATTTGGAAGGCTGAATCCATCAGACAGTGGTTTCTTACTAGAATAGGTGACAAAATTCTCTCAATCAGCATATCATCTGACATTGGCCACCCAAGATGCTGTTACAAATACCCACTCAGAAGTTACCTCTGAGGATATAAGAGCTTGGAGGAAGTTCTGGAAGCTAAACTTCATTCCAAAAATTAAAAGTTTTGGGTGTGAGTGTTCCATGACAGCCTTGCAGTTGGCGTGAATCTTAAGGTTAGGAAAGTTATACAAAATGACACACATTGGATCAGTGAAGCAGCTCTAGAATCAGTTAGCCACTGTCTATTCCAATGCCATTGGGCCAGGGCGGTCTGCTTCTCTTCCCGTTTGGTCTATTGACTAACCAAGGGGATCACACTTTTGCTTTCCAGCCTTTTGAAAGAATTCTAATGGCAAGATTTCTGGATTCAGAAGTGTACCCAAATGCTTTATCTATCTTTGCTTTATTTTGGCTGATTTGGAAAGGTAGGAATGATCTTATTTTCAATGAAGTAAACTTTGACATTGTTGATCGTGCTTCTATGGAAATGAGCTCTGTCCACAGCCTTCTAAGGATGGAGATTGGAGCCAACTCAAGTCCAAATTGAGTTGGATCAGGTATGACGGGCCTTCCACGCAAGTTTTGCTCACATAAGAATAGATGGTGCCTTCTTAGGATTAGGTAGGGTCGGTTATGATTTTACAACCTAGGTGGGGCTTTTTTTGTGTTCAGAAGTTGAGGCAGACGTCCCAAGACCCCCCTTTTTTCAGAAGCTAACGCCGTACTCAAAAGCATGAAGACAACTTCGTCTCTGGAGCTCAAAAGCATTGAAATTGAGTCAGACTGTGTCGAACTGGTGAACATTCTAAAAGGAAAATCTCTGCTTATGATAGAAATTTGGTTTGTTTATCTAGATATCAAAAGTGTTTCCAAGATTTTTGATCAAGTGTTTTTTCATCACATTCCATGGGCTTACAACCCTGTGGTTCAATAGAGAAGAGAGGAGAGAAAAGAGAAGAATCTATTTTGTTAATCTAAAGCTAGCGGCACCTAAGTTAGTATTTATACTTAGGGCGACAACTCGTAAGAAATACAAGAAGAATGGTAAAAAATGCCCCTACTAGGCCTTAGGCCGCTATACATTACAACACTCCCCCTCAAGATGGAGCATATATGTTAATCATGCCCAACTTGTCACATAGTTCATTATGCCATAAATAGTAAAGACTCTTTGTAAGAACATCTGCTAGTTGTTCATTGGAACTGATGTAAGGAATGCAAACTTTTTCCTTATGAAGTGTTCATCAACTTCAATATGCTTGATCCTATCATGAAGAACTGGATTGGCAGCAATATTAATGGCTGCCTTATTGTTATAGTAGTGAGACATTGGGCTATCAACAGAGAGACCCAACTGTCCAATCAAATTATTTACCCATAGTACTTCAGCAATTCCATGTGCCATGGCCCTATACTCGACCTCAACACTAGATCTGCCACAGTAGTTTGTTTTTTGTTTCTCCAAGTAACTAAGTTTTCACCAACAAAGGTATAATATCCACTAGTTGATTTCCTATCATTAACTGCCCCAACCCAATCTACATCTGTATAAACTTTCACTTTCATATGATCATGTTTCTTGAAAAGTAATCCAGTTCCTGGATACTTTTTCAGATATCTGAGAACCCTCTCAACTGCTTCTAAATAAGAGGATGTTGGTGCATGCATAAACTGACTAAGTACATCGACAACATAAGCTATATCTAGCCGAGTCATTGATAGGTAGAGAATTCTTCCTACCAGCCTTTGGAATTTCTTGACATCTGTCATGGGTTCTTTAATACAATCACCAAGCCGATGGTTTTCCTCAATAGGAGAATCTACAAGCTTTGCTCCTAACTTTCTTGTGTCCTACAAGAGATTTAAGACATACTTCCTTTGAGAAATGAAGATGCCCTTTTTTGAACGAGCAACCTCAATACCAAGGAAATAACGTAGTTATCCTAGATCTTTCACCTCAAACTGCATAGCAAGAGATTCTTTGATCTTTTTAATCTCAGAGTCCCAATTCCTCGTAATCACAATGTCATCAACATAGACAATTAATACCACAACATTCTTTTGGTTTCTCTTGACAAATAGAGTATGGTTAGATTGGCATTGCTTGAACCTAATTTGTTAAAGGGCCAAGTGAAATCTACTGAACCAGGCCCTTGAGGATTGTTTCAAACCATATAGAGATCTTTTTAGTTTGCAAACTTTCCCTTCACACCCTTGTGCTACAAACCCAGGAGGCTGAATCATGTACACTTCTTCTTCTAGATTCCCATTTAAGAATGCCTTTTTGATGTCCAGTTGGTAGAGCTCCTAATAAAAGTTAACAACCAAGGATAGTATAATTTGAATAGTGTTCATTTTAGCAACCAAGGCAAAAGTCTCAACGTAGTCAACCCCATACACCTGAGTATACCCTTTTGAAACTAACCTGGCTTTATACCTCTCAATTGACCCATCTGCTTTATGCTTTACTATGAATACCCACTTGCATCCCATTGGCTCTTTGCCTTCAGGAAGATTGACCAAATCACAGGTGATGTTTTTGTGAATAGCACTAATTTTTTCCTTCATTGCTTCTATCCATTCAGGTATAAATAAAGCTTTTGCAACACTTTTGGGAATGAAGACATAATCAATGACAGTAAAAAAGGCACAAAATGAGGGAGAAATGTTTTCGTAGGACAAGAATTGAGCAATAGGATGCTTAGTAGTACATGATCAAACTCCTTTTCTATGAGCAATTGGGACATCAAGATCAAGATCATTCGTAAAGTCATCAATAGCAATAGGTTCAGTAATATCAAAAAGAACATAGGTACCTAGATTTTCCTTCAAGGAGTCAGGTGGTGTTGGATGTATAGTCTAAAGTTGTCCACAACCTTTGAGTTCAGCTGTCCCTTACAGTGCCTCAAGAAGACACGAACTGGAGAGGAGTTAGAAATATATGGAAAATGAATTTGAGGAGTTGGAGCTTGCCTCTCCTCCTAGAGGCTTGGAAGAAGGGTTCAGATTTAAATGACACATCTATCAACACAAAGTACTTATGTGTGACTAGATTAAAGCATTTGTAACCTTTTTGAGAAGAGGGATAATCCAAGAAAACACATGGAACAGATTTGGGATCCAATTTACCCCAACTGGGAGGGAGATCATCAATAAAACACTTACACACAAACACATGTAGGGGAATGGAAAATAAAGGAGATTGAGGAAAAATAAGTTGATGTGGGGCTTTGTATTACAGGAGGCGCGATGGCATTCGATTAATAACATAAGCTGCAACCATCACAACATCAACCCAAAACCATTTTGGAACATGCATGTATCATACTACAGGCAACTTCGAGGAGATGACAGATCTTCCTTTCAGCATTGCCATTTTGTTGCGGTGTTCTGGCACATGAACTTCTATGAAGAGATTCATGAGAGGAGAAAAAGTTGGCTAAGTCATGATGGAAATACTCCTTCGCATTATCCGATTGGAAGATTTGGACTTCAACATGAAATTCAGTGATAACTATGCGATGAAAATCTTACACAATCTTGGGTACCTCTTCTCTCAAATGCATGGGATATATAACCAAGTGTATCTCGAATAGTCATAAATAAAGCTGATAAAGTACTTGTACCCACCCTCAGTAGGTATGTTTACAGGGCCCAAACATCAGAAAAGACAACATGGAAAGGCAAAGTAGATCTTTTATTATTTGATGAAAAAGTTGTTCTACAATGCTTGCTCTGATGCCATGTAGTTCGATAGAAAAGAGAGAAGAGAAGAGAGAAGAGAGAAAAGAGAGGAAACTATTCTGTTAATCTAAAGTTGGCGACACCTAAGTTAGTATTTATACTTAGGGTGACAATTCAAAAGAAATACAAAAGGAAATGGCAGAAATGCCCCTACTAAGCCACAGGCTGCTACACATTACAACAAACCCCTATGCGCACTTCCTTTCCGGTGAGAGATGTAAATTCGGTTCTTGGTTTTCCTTTCTAGATGAGCATCACTCCATTTGTAGTAATATAAACTCATTAGGCCCTGAGCCTATGCTTTTAATGAACTAAATTAAAGAAAAAAAGTATAGAACAATTTGTTTGTGTGTGACTTCAGTAGTAGTTGTGTGCTTTGAGGTAAGCCATGTATTCTATTTTTGGAAGGTGTCTTCTAGGAATAGACAACTTGTTAGGAAGTCTTCTAACTTGATAATCCCAACTTGCACAATTGATAAATAACTAGCATGCTTTTGGATGAGTACAATTCAGAGAATGGTAAATTTTTTTGATGTTATTCATATTTTTAGGGTTTTCATGGGATATATAATTGGGAAAAAGAAGGAACCTAAGGAAGAAGATGCTGAATATTCAATTTGTTATAGAGAAAATGCAACTGTTATGTCTTAGTTATTGGTTTCCATGATTCCAAGGGTTTCTAGGATTGTCCAACACTTTTCTATTGCATTCAAGATTTGGGATAAGGTTTCTAATTCTTATGGACAGTGGAAAAGCCAAGTGGTTAGAGCACATTCTTAGGCCTTTTTAGGGAGCAACATGTGTCAATATGGTAGTTTGCGATTTGGGATGCTTCTTTCAACTAGATTGGCCTTGCTTCGTTTGTGGAGTTCAGATCTGCGCCCCACTGCCTCTCGCCCCACAAATGCCCCACACACCGAGCATCCGCCACCTGTCCATTACCATGTGGTCAGCATTCTTGCGTACAGGGCTAATAAGACGGTCGTTAGCTTGTCCTATTAGCCCCAAAACTAGCCCAAAACCCTCATTTCTACATTCCCGCCCCCTCAATCAAACTCTCGTTCTAGAACTGGCTGTCCCCTAACCCTGTTCTTCTCCCCTCCACCCGAGATTGGATCCAATTCCTTCTCCAGCATCGATGACTGCTCCGGTCAGCTCACCTTGACCAGATATTCAATAATGCTCATTTTGTTTTGCTATTTTTTTTTCATTTCAAATAAGAGAAACCCCTGTTATTTTTTTCTTTTTTTTGATATATATATATATATATATATATATATATATATATATATATATATATATTATTTCAAATCAGAGAAACCACCAGCAACAATGTTTTTTTCTTTGGCACTGGCGATACAACACACTGTAAGTTCCATTTACGTTTCTTGCCAAACTACTCTTTCAAGTTCCATCCACTAAATTCAAACAAAGGACAATTGAGGAGGTTTAAAACAAATTCTACGTCAATAGTGATGATATACATCTCCAATATGTGAACCAAAAAAATCCCATAATTGACATCAGAACCAAAACAGAGAGAAAATAATAAAGCAAAGTGGACTTGTTGCGGCGACAAACAAAAGATCAACATTGACATGCCATAATGATCGCCGGTGGTTGTTGTTGATGGCCGGTGGTTTCTCTGATTGAAATGAGAAAACAAAATATTAGAGAACAAGGGTTTCTCTGATTTGAAATGAAAAAACAAAATAGCAACAAAATATGAGTATTGGAGAATACCTGGTCAAGGTGAATTGGTTAGAGTGGTTGCCGGTGCCAGAGGATTTGTATCCAAGCTCGGGTCGAGGGAGAAGAATGGGGGTCAGGGGACGGCCAATTCAAGCACGAGGGATCGGTTGAGGGGGCTGGAATGTAGAAATGAGGGTTTGGGACTCATTTTGGGGCTAATAGGACAAGTTAACGGCTGTCCCGTTAGTCCCGCATGTGGGAATGCTGACTGCATGCGAATGGACAGGTGGCAGACGCTCGGTGTGGGGTGAGAGGCAGTGGGGTGCAGATTTGAACTCTTGTTTCCGATGCCGTGAAGTATCTTTTTTGTCGTTCTCACTATCCACGTTGGTGAGGGTTTACTTTTCTTGGAACTCATGTTTAGTGTCTTACAACATTATTATTATACTTTTATTATATATTTAGTAACATAAAAATAATAAAATAATATTACATGACATCATATATGTATAATAATATGCATAAAAATAACAAAAATATAATAATACTTAAATATAATCAATTGTGTCATTTTTAGTTGGGAGGATGATTTGGGCTTGAATCTTGAGTGTCAACCACGATTATGGGACTTGCATATTGTGGTTTCTGTTTTAGGTACACTCGTTAAATTAATTGAAACCAAATCTGGTTTGATTCAACACTAGATCGGTCTAGGAGAATTTGATTCTATAAAAGCTTGTGGTTTCTGTCTTAGATACACTCATTAAATTAATTGAAATCAAATCTGGTTTGATTCAACACTAGATCGACCTAGGAGAACTTGATTCTATAAAAGGAGAATTTGATCAATGCTTGGGCTATTAAAATTGTAAAATTCCGGCCAATAAGCCCCAACAAGGTTCGGCCTTTTTTGTGTTTTAACAGTGGTACGATGAAAGTGATGGAGATCTCAGCCCTTGAAGGAGTTCAAGATTGACACAGTGAAAATAATGGTTTGATGCAAAGTTGCAGCAGTTTGAATCCGATACGGACCACCACACTTCCAATTAAATTTATTTGTTTTTTTTTTTTTTTGAGTAGTGTTGCTGGTTTGATTGTCATTATTGGCTGAGAATATTCAGATCATAAATCTTAATTTGGTGCATGAATTAGAACACCAAACTCTAGGCCGAATTGCTTAGGAGGGGTCCAAATTGTTGGGCCGATTCCAAGGTCATTGGGTGGGCTGTTAACAACCCATAAAGATCACTTATAAGTGGTCAATTTTCTGATTTTGATCAAGGGTTTGATGGGCCATTACATGGACCAATTTGGCCCATGCTTTGGAACCCAGTTTTGTTAGATTTAAGCATTATTAACTTAGTCGGTTTTGGACTGGTGTATGGGTTGGTTTGCTTTTTGATGTTGGGTCCATATTTTAAGTTATATTTGTTTAAGAGAACCCTATACCATTATGGGTTGATAATGTGTTAATCTAAATGGACTTAGGTCTCACAAGTTTTGATTGCTTGTTTGTTTATACTGGGTGTTTATATGCTGTGTGAATGTGCTTCCATCATATGCCCATCATGATTGAATGCACATCATTTTCATGATATTTAGCAGATCATTAAGTCATCCCTTTCTTTGTAGGTCCCTCTCTTATTTCCTCTCCAAAAAGGGAAACCCTATAGTAACCCTAATTTGTAAGACCCACACAAATGTGACTTTTAAAAGTTAGTAGATGTCATTTTGGTGAGAGTTAAGAACTGAATTGGGGACTGTTATTTTAGTTCCCTCTTGAAGAACATAAGTGCATGACGATATAGATCAGCATTAGATGACGTCTTTAAAGGCCTTTTATAATTTATGTGAAAACGGGCTGAAGTAATAACCAGAGATGCACCATAAAATTAGGTTCTCCGCTAACTGTAGATACCAATTAGATCAACTTCATGTAATGATAGGGGTGTTGTTTACTAGTGGGGTGTCTATCTTAAAATCGAAGACCCTTTTGCAATACCTTGGGGCATGAATATGATATGTGAGTATTTATTGATTAGAAATGTTTACCCTAAAATTGATATGAACCTTATTTGATGGAAGTCAAAAGGAAAGTTCATGATGGATGAGAGGATTCATGATCCTTCATAGAAAATGATGAATTTATACAACTGAAATAGTTAGCTCAATGCACCTATGTGATTCTTTACATTCTCAGAGATATGGAGAATATCTCAATCCCTAAGATAGAGGGAAGTTTCATGGATGAACAAATGAGAATGGAACATAGATAAAATCACATTTTATGATTAATAACATGAAATAATAATAGGTTGTGGACTAATTAATTTCTCGTGTAATTTTTCAGAAATGATACACAAACCATTCATTAGACTTCTAGATGATAATAAACTTAAAGGACTAATTTATATTAACTGATAATGAAACCTAAACATAGTATTTGCTTTGAAAAGCTTGACAAGGTAACTAACCAAAAGGCATGGAAGTTCCTAATGTTACACCCTTGATTCATTAGATAATTTTGTTAGAGACAATTTGATAGAATCACCTCATATAAGGTGATTATAGATTGTGTTAAGATAATTTATAAAGAGTAGAATTATTTTGCTCGGCAAAAGGTCTTCAAACAAATATTGATGACTATGAAAATGTTTGAAAACCAATTTAGGACTGTGTTCTGAAAATGATAGTGTTTATAGATGAATTAGAGACTTTCGGAAGTAAATTGGATGATGACACTAAAATTGATGCCATTCTCAATTCTTTGTCCACATTAATGAATTTGTTTTCAACTATAACATGAATATGCTAAAAGCTATCTTGTAGGATCTTGGCAATATTTTGCAATGGGTTAAGGAATTGATAAAGAAGAAAGAATGTATGTTTGAAACTCAGGTTATAGAGACCAATATATTAGTCACTTTTGCATCTTGGTTTATTAACTTTAGAACATTTATTCATGCATGTGATACTATGCAAAGGTTTAAAGAAAGTAGAAAACTGAGTGATGATGAGGTTGTGCTTTACATGGGGACATTTACAATAGTTGTAATTGCTATTATAGGAATTGGAATTGGAGGATTTTGGGGAGTTTTATTTAGGTTCTCTTTATATACCCCAACTTAGAAATTTGATTTTAGCTTCTAAATTGTGTAAAGACAATTGTTTTATTTTATCTAGCAATAAAGTTACAACTAAATTGAAGTTTCCACCTAAATTTTTGGGAAATGCAAATTTAGGAAAATTCAAAAATTTTCAAGAAAAATGGATTTTTTCTTGGTTACTCATTACCCAATGGGGAGATAAGAGATTCTTAGGGTTTAGGGACGAGGGTACAGTGTGGGAAGGTGTTAGGCACCCCACACATGCCCGGTTAGACTTGCCTTTACTTCATCAATGTTTTAAGGATTAGTCTAATAATTTAGGCTCTAGATTAAAACTACAACACACTAAATTGTTGAAAGAAAAAAAAAAAAAATAATTGTTATATCCTTATACCAAGAAAACAAAGACTATCAATAACCGAAGTGAGAAGAAAAACAAACAATTAGCATAGCTCTAAGTTAATTGAAAGCTATCAATGCTAGAATTGATTCTAACAGGATGAATAAGACTAACCATTGCGAGATGAATGAGAGATTAGGAATAATAGGACAATGGAGGTTAAAGGCTAAAAGGGTGCCAAAAGATGAATGAAATAGTAAAAAACATGTGAGATTATTGGTTACTAAAACATGTATACTAAATAAAACAAAGCTAATGAGAAGACTCAGGTACAAAACAGACTAAGGTTATTTTATCTACTCTATACTAATGCTAGGATAACTAAGCATCAGATGGAAGTATTTAAACATTCAAATGTAGGAAATGCTAATATGATGCAATACTAATGAAATTCAAAATGAAAGAGGGACCCGCTAAGATATTTGATTACACAAAAACAAGGATGACTTAATGATATAATGCAGAATGATGCATGAGTTGCACTATACAAGTGAATAAGCAGCTAAAAATATTAAAAAAGAAATAAAGGACTCTAAAGACGACCGACCTAATGCTTACACTGGACATTGAGGAAGCTTCCTAATTCGGTAGTGCTATTCATATTTTGTTGGTTTGAAAGAAGTAATGCTTTTGTTGGTTTTTATAGCCCAATTTAGTAATAGAGTTGACTGAAAAATATGTGCAAATTTGATTTACAAATGTATGTGCAGTGTAAAAGATATACGAGTATTTGTTCAGGCCACATCAGGTTTGGGTCTGGCTTGGGCTGCCTAAGGCCTCAGCTTAACCCCAACCCAAATTTCGGTCAGACCCACATTTGTCGTGCAAACCCAGCCCAAGCCCCCAAGATCAGGCCGATGCTGTGCAAAAACTTGGGTTGGGCTGAGAATGGGCCAGCCCAAGTTGCAGTGTTGACATGGTCAGTCGGCCCAAATATGGAGGCATAGGATGAAACCCGCATAACAGCGTATTCTCCCTGATATGGTTAGCGGAACTTACATGTCTCTCCGATCGGAATATGTATTATCAGAAAAAAAGTTAATATTAATAAAATATTCCAATTCAATTTCAGTTTAATTTATAAATGTTATTCAATATCCAAATCCGATCCTGGTCTGATCGGAATCTAGGTGAAAAAATCTAATGCAAATCAAATATGTAGACTAATCAGAAAGCATATATGAAACTAGACCTAGATTTTTATTTTCTATTCTTTTTGTTTTTTATTTTAACTCTTTTTTTTCTTTTTTCGTAGAAAGGAAATTCATTAAAACCAAGAGAACCAAAGTACAACAACACAACCGCAGCACACCATTTGAAACAAGAAAACAGAAACCTAAAGACAAGAAGACTACTCAACGAGAGAAAGCAGAACAGAACAAACCATGACTAATGTACCCTTTTGATTTCTAACTGATCTGATCTGATCTGATCTTCTAAAGTGCAACACGTGGCAAATACAGACCTTGCATTCTTTTATAGGTCTTGTATCTTACAGAAATTTACAGGAGAATGCCTTGAATTCACATATGGACGGTTAAGATTGTCTTATCGGACTACAAATCATGCTTAAAATAAGAGTTTGTTTTAGACTGAACTCAGTTAAGTTACCAGTAAATCGCAACCCAAATCCGTGTCTGGATGAACTCAACTCCTAATCGAATTTTGATAAGAACTCAACTGTTTCCAAAAACAACTAGGATTAATCTTTACGTAACCTTCGTTCTATAAATACCACCCAACCCTATTCGCTTTTCTTCAATTTTCATTCGGTTTTCTTCTTTTCGGTCTTCAGTAGTCAGTTTCTCTTGACGACTTCCTTCCCTTTCCATCTTCTTCACTCTAATGGCTTCCAATGTGCAGTTCTCCTCCCTCTGTTTGCTTCTTCTGCTTTCATCTTTCTTTGTTTTACCAACCAGGGCAGATGATACTTCGACTGTTGTTCATCATGCCCAAGAAACACCAGTAGAGAAGATCAAGAACGCTCTCTCTGATTCAAATTACATCACCATGTCCATGACTCTTGAACTAGCTCTCAGAAAACTGATCCCAACTCATGAATTCTTCAACAACAAAGATTTCAAAAGTCTCACCATATTATGCCCTTCTGACAAAGCATTCATGTCCCCCAACTTCAAGTACGCAGGACCTCCATTGACCCTCCTCAGATACCACGTTGCACAGGCAAAGCTGGACAGGGAGGTTTTGGAGACATCTCAGCTGCACTGGTCCAAGGTCGAAACCCTTCTTCCTGGGCATCCCCTTGTGGTGACTTCGGTAAAGGGACAGGCTTCTATCAACGACGTCAAGATCACGCACTGGAATCTCCACTATGATGGGCATGTGATCGTTCATGGTGTCGAAGACTTCTTTGATCCTGGTTTCCAGACCATCTGGTTTCCACAGTACGATGGTGAAGTATTGGTCGCTAATGACAAATCGTATGCAATGGCTTTAAAGGAAGCTTTTGATCTTTTTCTTGAGCAGAAAAACGGTTCAGCCGTTATATTGGCTATTGTGCTTTCAGCTGCTGGGATCCTCGTGTTGTTCCTCTGTCAACTTCTTCTGCGACTATGTTGGCCTAGACATAAAGAGGACATGGATGGATATTTTCCTATTGAATCTATTTCTGTTGTGTAGGGTTCTATTGGACTTTATGCTTTTATTTTTTTTTTTAAATTAATTTCATTTGTAAGAATTGTATGATACGACTTTCACATATCATTGATGAATTAAGTTTTATTCATTTAATTGTCCTTGTACATTCATTTGCAATATCTGTAGTTTTTACTTTGTTGTTCTCCTAAAGGTCAAATGGCCGATAGCCCAGTCGAGAACCAACTCAATTTCAAGGTTGATGATCAGATTCGTTCAATGAAAACAACACGAAATAACCAGCTGGGTTGACGTCATCAGTTTAAGTTTCTAGTTTTCTACTTTCTCGAGAAATCAACTGTTAAAGAGAACTTTTATACTTCACGGAAAGAATGAAGGAAAGAAACACGGAGCTTTGCTAGATCTGATTTATGGAGTAGGAAGTTCAAATTCTATGTATTGCTATCTCAATGATCTTAAATTATTAGTGTCGCAGGACGCAGGAGATAGGAAGTCTGGTGGTAATGACCAGGTCTGTACATGGGTACAAGATAAAGCGTACCGAGCAATTTTATGAGCAACAGTTAATTAATAGACCAGGGTATTAGTGAACTGGGAGGGCACATTTTTAGAGTTCTAGTAATTATGCACGTGCATTGCAATTGAGATTTTTTTTTTTTATATTAATTACTTGAATTTTAGATATATTATAATTAAGATAAAAAATGAAAACTAATAAAAATAATAACATGATTGAGAATAAACTCAAATGCTTGTAGTAAATGTGCACGTGCATTTTATGTGGAAATTTAAATAATAATAATAATATTATTAATTTTTTATTTCATTTTTTCCATAAATAAAAATAAATTTAATTTTAACAAATGTTTTTATTTATTATGATGAATATATAACATTGTAAATGTTCTCAAATGCGATGAAAATTTGTAATTTTTCATTGTTTGTGTTTTATTATTATTTTTAAATATTTATTATTCAATTATGGCATGAGTTTCTTTGAAAAGTTGGATAATTGACCCACCATCTAGATAAGAAAATAACTTTATTTTCGGATTTTTTAAATTATATATCATCCATATCATATAAATAATTTTTACTTATCATACTTAATTTTTGTTTGACATAATTAATATATAACTTTTATATATTCTTTTGATTACTTGTACTTTTTTATTTTTTAAAGATTTATTATTTAACTATCATAATTTCGGTTAATGCATTTGATCCAAACCACTAACCCATATCCCAAAAAGGAAAATAATTTGATTTCCAGGTTGATATTAAATTTTATATTACATTTTCATCATTGATAATGAATGTATAATATTAGAGATATGCCCAATATTTATTTTTATGAATATTTAACATTAGGTATGTGCCCAATTTTTTCTATTTTTATTTTTGTTATTATTTATATTTTCTATTTTTAAAAATTTTATTATTTGACCATGACGTCATTTCATTTATAGGTTGATTTTAACTTTGGTATTCCATTTTCAACATTAATAAAATTACTTATTATATTTCATACATATTTTTTTAGTATAATGAATATTCAATATTAGATATATCCAATTCTTTTATTTTTGTATTATATATTTTATATATTTTATTTTTTTATTATTTAATTATGACATAATTTATTAACTCATTTGACCCATAATGGTTGAATTGTTTACCCACCACTGGGAGGGAAGAAAATTGTTTTCTTTTTAAATTATTTTTCATAGTATTAAAATTAATTTTGTGGATTTAATAAGAGAATATACCTTAATATGAGATTTAATGAGAGAGAATAGGAAAATAGTTTTATTTCTAATTGGCTTTAAATTTTACATTCATTTTCATCATTAATAAAACCATTTCTTATTTATCATACTTATTATTGTTTAATGTGTCAAATATATGATATTAAAAATATTTTCAATATTTTCAATTTCTATATTTTTCATTTTATCTATTTTTGAATTTTATTATTTAATTGTAACAACATGGATTGACCCATTTGACCCAAAATGATTTAATTTCTTACCAATGCCTAGATGAAAACACTATTTTTTTTCAAGTAGATTTTAAAAGTACTTTTTATGTTATTGGAATTATTAATTTATTATGTATGGATTTAATTAATATAATTTAATAATGAGAAGAAATAAAAATATCTTAAATATATGATTCAATGAAGGTGAATGAAAATTAATACCTTAAGTTGAATTTAATGAGAAGAAATTGAATGCATTGAATATCTTATAATTGTATCTTTTCAACTCATTTAATATTAATAATTGATTACCCTTTTGCCCTCATTTTTATCAATAAATTTGAATATAGAAAAGTAAATTTTGTCCTAAAAAATTCCACAGATATTACTAAGGATATTCATTCTTTTTAAAGTAGTATAGATTTATTAGAATAAGAGTGCTCCACCGAGGGGTCAAATGATCCTCCAACAAGAGAATGATCACTGAAGCAGCATCGCCTTCAAAGATTGCAGAAGAAATATCAGAAGAAAGGGAGAACTTTATGCTCTCAAGAAGAGCTGAAGCTTCACTAATCAGATTAGGCCATCATTGAAATTGTTCTAGTAAAAAGCATGGAACCATGCTCATTACGAATAATGATGCCAGGTGGGGATTGCCAATGCTTCACATGTGGGTATATCAATTCAGGATAGATACCCTTAACAGTCCATGGAAATGGCCTGGTACATTGACCACTGGGTTCAACATATATTGTATATGAAATTTCAGACCTTAGGGTGTGTTTTTTTCTGGATTTCGAGGATAAAGTTGGTCAATGGGATTTTGATTTCCATTGACCAAGAATCTCATGTTCAGTTTTCAGATTTATGTAGGGAACAGGGAATTAAAGTTTATTTTCCTGGGTATCACTTATTTTCCGGGTAAGTGATACCTATCTCCTAAGTGGATAAATAACTTTCCCATCTAGGGAAAAAAATTGCTAACACTTCAATGAGACAAAAATGTTTTTTTAATAATGGATTTTTATGGCTAAAATGATGGTTACCTTATTTACCTAGGAAATAAAAGAACATGGGTGTAATAAGTATTTACCAGAAAAAAACTTACCCAAGTAATTGCATTTATCTGAATAAATAACTTACCGAAAAGCAAACAGGGCATTAATGTTAAATCATTTATAATCATGTTGAGGTCAACAAGGTGATAGATGGCTTAGCAAATAAGTTAGTTTTGTGATCGTGTCTTTGATGAACTACCTATAGAGATTCAAAGAGATGATGGAACTGGTTTGCCTTTCCTTAGATGTAGATAAATTTTTATCCATGTTCTAAGAGACCATTGGACACAATTGAATTACATGAGCTAGTGGTCTTCTTGTATAGATTTTCTCCGGGGATAAGTTATATATACCAGGAGTAATTAAAGTTTGTGGGGTTAAAAGAAAAAAAAAAAAACTATTGTGAGGATCAGTTTGGTAATAATAGATATAGATAATCTAATAATTTAGTTTAATTTAGTATTTTTCTACTTGGTTCAAAAGAAAGAAAATTTATTATCAATCGTGATACAAGACCCACCATCCCATATAAGGAGCTAGGGAAGAATCTGGATAAAAGCTGCCTGACAACATTTATTGGATACATGACTAATATTTTGATCCCAATCCCCAGTGGAATACCCATTTCTTTCACTCAACGCAACATTTGCAAAGGAAGTATTTTTCCACGGAATGGCTGCATATTGAACATTTTACCGTCTCTGCTGCTGCCTGCTGGATTATTATTATTAGCTGATATTGGAACAATCAGACGAATGCAGTGTGCCTTGGTATGCTTGTCTTGTACGTATTCATTTAACATGTACAGTCAAGAAATTCCCCTGCGCTCAGGTTCTGGATCCCAGGCCACTTTTCAAAGTCCTCAATTAATAGGGATAATTAATGTCTTCTACTGCATCTTCACGTTCAGATCCGAAGACCCTCCAAACATTTCATAATTGCATCCTCAAGGTTTGCGACTGCGTTACAGTGTGCCATCTTGTAGTGGGAGGATTGTCTTCTCACTCCAAGCCCTGGCCTTGATAACTTTTCATCTCTAATGGAATTCAGTATCTTAATTTTGTAGTTTTAATTTTCTCTGGATCGCTTTGTTCCAAGGTAAAATGGTCTCCATCTGAACTTTGGTTTCTTTTGTAATAAACCTCATACCTTGGACAGATTTTCTTATCCAATCACGATCATGACCTCCATAGAAACAGACAATCTTTCCTGACTTAATTAATCTACGAAACAATTAATAAATTGTGTACTGTAGACCCACTTTAACAAAATTCAGTCCGTGTTAGAGAGTCCAGTTGTACCAAGAAATCAGTCCCCCAGCTCTCTCGCTCCCAAAGTTCTACTTCAGTTTTGATGCCGAAGGGGTACGCTTGAGCACCCCAAGTTTCCACAATTGGATCGAAGTGCATTGGTGTGGCTAATCACACCTTGTTTGTTTAAGACTACCAGTATGGACTTCCTACGGAAGTTCCATTTTTCCTTGATGTACCACATGAAGGCCCAATGTATGCATATATTATGATGGATTGGCCAGCCACAACCAAGGCATCTGAGAACCTACTTGATCGACACTTGTTTCTGGAGTTATTTTAATGGTCTGATCCACGATTGGTAGCCAAACTACTTCAAAGCTTTCTTTTCCCTCAACTTTGCTGTTATAAATCTTGGTGAGAGAAGGAAATTCTTCAACATTGACGAAAAGATCTGAGATGAAGAAGGCAATGGACTCGCCCTTGAGTCTGTCCAAGCTGACCTACACCACCAAAGCTATTGAGCGTGAGAACCATAATTTTTGTAGATGAAAAAACAGCTAAAAACTTAAAATTTTGAATTAGGAGGAAACAATTCTTATGAGTCAATCAAACCTTTTATTCCTTGTTATGACCAAGGATCCGCTTTTCTGTTTAGGAGAAAAGCTTTAAAATTAGTTCCATGTTGTTTTCATATTCGATTCAGAAGTTGTTCAAGGTTTCCACATACTCGGCGAAACCTACAAAAACACTTTTTGTTAAATTGCATTTCCAAGCATGGTCTTTACACTTTTCCAAATTAAAAAACATTTAGTTCGATTACATGTCAATGGATGAAGTCTCAGAGAGAGAGAGAGAGAGAGAGTATAGGTCTCTTCGTTGCATTTTTATTAGATACAATTCATCTCATAAAGGGTACAAGTGCTATAATCCAGTAACTTCACAAGAAATTATTTTTAGACATGTGGTTTTTGATGAGAAACAGTTTCTTGGGATCACTCAAGATAGTCTTTCCTCTGGACCTCTAGATTCAGTGCTAGTCACTCTACTTCCTGTCCCCTCAGTTGATGGCATGTAGGAGAGTTCTATTTCTCCTCATGATACTACTTCCAGTCAGCAAAGTATGGCTCCAGGTTCCTCTTTCATTTATTGTTCTACTAATGGCTCATCGTCTCATAATGGCACCCAGATAGAACCATCACATCAGAGAACACAATTCCTTCAAGATATTCTTCACACCACACTTGTTCTTCCTCCTCCAACCGCACAAACTCACTCGATGATCACTCGTTCCATATCTGCCCACCCTGCTCAGACTGCTACAAGGTATCCTCTACTTGAAGGACTTCTAGCAGATAGTGGGGTGTATGATGTAGAACTATCTTCCTATGCTTAGGCGTCCAAGTCTCCAAAATGACACATGGCAACTTGTTTCCTATGATCCCACTTTGAATGTTGTTGGCTCTAAGTGGGCTTATAAAATCAAGAGAAAACCTAATATCTCTGTAGAAAGGTATAAATCTAGATTAGTTCCTTAAGGTTTCTCTTAGGTTCATGGTGTTGACTTTATTGATACTTTTAGTCTTGTGGTTAAGCCAACCACTATCCGTGTAGTCTTATATCTAGCCATGTCACACGGATGAGACATCAAACAGTTGGATGTTCACAGTTCTTTTTTGAATGGTTTTATTCATGAAAAATATATATATGAGACAATCTCATGGTTTTGAGGATTAGACTCGTCCAGTTGTCTGAAACCAATGAGGTTAAGACTTGTTTAGAGAACAAAAGGATACCAGAGATTAAAAGAAGAGAAGAGAAGAGAAGAGAAGAGAAGAGGAGGAAGAGAAAATAGAAGAGAAAGAGGGGTTTGGTCTGCTTAGTCTGCTGCCACAAGTGATATTTAAAATTAGGTCTACAACAATAAGTGGTACAATGACAGGAATGCCCCTGTCACTAGAAACAACAAAAAAAGAATTCTAACAATACTCTAAGAGTACTATAAACAAAGGAAAAACATATGAACAAGTGGGGACCACAAGCTGGTCAACCATTTTCTCTACACTCCCCCTCAAGTTGGGAAAATATATTGATCATTCCCAACTTTCTTAAATCTGACTCAAGCTTGATTTTGTTGACTGCCTTGGTGAAGACATCGATAGGCTACGTATTAGTGGCAACATGAGGAAGTCACACTTCTTGAGTTGTGAGCAATGTTAATGACCGCCTGGTTATCACAATACAACATCAAGGGTCTTTCAAACTCAATTTCCAATTTTGTAAGGAGAGACTTCTGTCATAATATTTTTGTAACACCATTAGCCATAGGCCTGTATTCAGCTTCAACACTAGACCGAGCAATAATATTTTGTTTCTTGCTCCTCCATGAAACTAAAATTCCCCAACAAAGGCACAATACCTTGAGGTAGATCTCCTATCATCAATAAAACCTACCCAATCTACATCAGTGTATACTTCAATCTTCATATGGCCATTATTTTTAAAAAGTATAGCTCAACATGTACACCTCTTGAAGTAGGTTAAAATTCTCTCAACAGCAAGGAGTTGTGAGTCTTGGGAGAGTGCATGTACTGACTAATAACATTGAAATCATAAGAAATGTCAGGGCAAGTCAGACATATGTAGAGAAGTCTTCCTACAAGTCATTGATACATACCTTTATCTTCTAAAGGCTCACCATCTTTTTCATTAATCTTATGATTTTGCTCAATGGGAGTATCAGTATGCTTAGCTCCTAACTTTCTTGTCTTTTCTAAGAGATTAAGAACATACTTCCATTGGGAAACAAAGATTCTATGTTTGGACATTGCCACTTCAATCCCAAGGAAATACCTCAACTCACTCAGGTCCTTCACTTCAAATTCTTGATTAAGTAGTTGCTTAAGAGAGTTAATCTCATCAAAATTACTTTTTGTCACAACAATGGCATCCAACATACACAACTAGGAGAGTCAAAGTAGATTCTTTCTTCTTAATGAACAGAGTGTGGTCAGATTTGGATTGAACATAGCCAAATCTTTCCAAAGCAAGTCAGATTCTATCAAACAATGCCCTTAGAGATTGTTTTAGACCATACAAAGCTTTCTTCAACTTATAAGCTTTCTTACATGTCTTTGCATCATAAAAATTAGGAGGTAACTCCATATACACCTCCTCCTACAAGTCACCATTTAGAAATTCATTCTTAACATCCACCTGAAATATAGGCCAAGAGAAGTTAGCAGCAAGAGACAGTAAAACCCTGATGGTATTCATTTTTGCAATTGGTGCAATGGTCTCCAAGTAATCAATGCCATAAGTTATAATGTATCCCTTAGCCACCAGTCTAGCTTTATATCTTTCAATTATACCATTAGCATTATACTTCACTATGAATATCCACCTACACCCAACATGCTTCTTCTCTCTTGGTTGATCAACCGGTTCCCAAGTATCATTCTTTACAAGGGCATCCATCTCAACCTTCATTGCTCCCTTCCACTTAGGGACAACAAGGGCCTCTTGAATTGTTGTAGGAATGGAAATGGCAACAATGGAAGCTAAAAATGACTTATATGATGATGAAATGTGACCATAAGAAAGGAAATGAGAGATACAATGGGCAAAGGATGAGGTACACTGACGCTTCACTTTATGTACCGCAATCGAGAGGTCAAGGCCATTTGAGGATGGCTGAGGCACAGTAGTAGAAGAGGGTATGTCATCAGTAGTAGGAGTGGGTAAGGAGGAGGCAATACTTGAATCAGGTGTCATAGAAGAGATAGGAACTGGCCTGGATGGATCTTTATTAGAACCAATTGGCCGCCACCATCTTCTATGGAACACCCTCAATTCTTTACACTTTTGACAACTCCCCTCAATACACTCCCATCCACTTGTAGGAATAGGCAAAGGAACATCTTGAGCAAACACACTCTACTCACCACTCTCCCCATGAGGTAAAACCATAGGGTAATAGGGGACATTTTCAATGAAAGTGACATCCATAGATACAAATATGGTGTCATAACAATAATACCCCTTTTGATTTTGTGCATACACTAGGAAAATACATTTAGTAGCCTTAGGATCAAATTTTGAACAGGCATGCCCAAGGATTTGGACAAAACAAGTACAACCAAAGGTTTTGGGAAGAATAAAAAACTACTTCTTATCAGGATACAACTAATTAAAAGGAACTTTCTTGTCCAAGATTCGAGAAGGAATGCTATTAATGAGATAAACAATAATAATAATGGAATCCCCCAAAAAATGGCTAGGAACATTAGTATTCAGCATGATGCTTCTTGCAACTTCAAAGATGTTCCTATTTTCTCTCTCAGCTACACCATTAAGTTGAGGTGTATGAGAACAAATGCTCTGATGAATTACTCCATGTTCAAGGAGATAAGAAGATAAGGGTTTTGCAAAATATTTTTTGGCATTATTAGATATGAGATTTTTATTTTAACCTCAAAATGAGTCAGGATCATTTGATGAAAATTGTAGGTCAAAGTGGGAACCTCATCCCGAGAGTGTATGAGGTAAACCCATGAAAACTGAGAGTGGTCATCAACGAACAATAGAAAGTATTTGTACCCACTCATAGTAGGAATATGATATGACCGCCAAATATCAATATGCACAATTTCAAAAGGAAAATAACTTTTTTTATTAGTTTGTGAATAAATTGATCTACAATGCTTTTCCAACACATAACTCTCACACTTCAAGCTGAACACTTGGATTGACTCAAACAAATTAGGAAAAAGACTCATTGTAGACCCAAAAGATAGATGACCCAATCGATAATGCCAAAGCATAATCTGACTTACAAACCGTGACACAAAAGACTTCCCATCTTCTTTACTCTTCCCAGGTGGATGTTCAAGGAAGTAGATACCATTCATCTCACGACTAGTTCCTTGTAGCCCGATCTTGGAAAACACATTGACCTAGGAAAATGGTCATTTAACAGTTTTGGTGTTTAGTGGTACTACTGATAGAAAGCATATAAGTACTTAGCTTAGGAACATGCAGAACTGAGGATAAGAAAATAGCACCAGAGACATTGATTTCTCCCTTACTTGAAAAATAGGGACAAGAGATCCATAAGCAATAGGCACTTTATCTCTACTAGAGGACATGCAATAGGTGTGAATTAATGAAGATAAACTGGTCATATGATCAAATGCACTTGAATCAATAATGAAAAAATGGCTAGTGTTACCTGGGTAGAGCATGATAGGTAGTGGCCCTTGTACCTGATTGAGCAAAAGCAAAAGTTGGAGTAGAACGAGACTGTCCAGAGAAGCCAACTTCACTCTCCAACTGAGATAAAACAACCCTAACAACAGCAAATGCATCAAGAGAATTGGGATCTAGTGTTGGGAGTGGATGGAGCTCCTATGGTTACAATTGTGGATGAAACTCCTATAGTTATAGCTGCATTAGCATTTCTCTTCTTGTTCCTAGTCTTTCTGGAATTAGCCGAGGCTAAAACTTCAAACAAGTGTCCTTAGTATGTTTTGGTTTACAGTAGTCACAAAACACATCCCTCTTTCCATCCTTTTTACATTCGTCTCCTTATCACCTTCAGTCTTCGGTTTTATACTTGCTAAAGCTGATTTCATAGATGGAATTTGTAACATAACTTTCCTTCTACTTTCCTCACCATGTATCAGAGAGTAGGCTTGAGATAAAGAGAAAATATTTCTAGTGAGAAGCTGTTGTCTTATAATGTCATAGTCAAAGTTTATCATAGTCAGGAATTCAAACACTTTATTTTGACTCTCCCACTCAATAGTCTCAAGATGATCAATCTCATACTACAATGATTTCAAGGTGGAGAAATAGACTGACATAGGTTTCTCCCCCTGTTTAAGATTATTAACCTCAATTTTTAGTTAATAGGCTCTAGCAACATTAAGGGGCTGAGAATAGGTTTCTTTCATATTGTTCCAAATCTCCTAACCTGTGTTTGCCCAAAGAAAGTTTCCAATGATATAAGGCTGCATGGAGTTGCATAACCAAGTTATAACCAAATAATTTTTTGAACCCATTTAGCGAGGGAAGGGTCCTCCTATGCTGGTTTCTTTGTGTCTCCCATCACATACCCCAACTTTCCCCTCCCTCCAATGGCCATCATGGATGATTGGGCCCATTCCAAATAGTTTGTTCGATCAAAATTGACTGTAGTAATCTGAAATGAACTGTTGTCAATAAAGTTTCCTGCTCCTACAAGTCCTACATTTGGTTTGTTCTCATTCCCGATCATTTGCATGCTGAAATGGACAAAGAATAATCACTGAATGGAGAGTACAAGACTGTCCAAACTCCTTTTTCAAACAAAAATTCCAAGTACTGTCCAAACAACACCCAAAGTAAATAAAAAACTTCAGAGGCCTTTTTATGAACACAAGGTGGGAAGTAGAGGAGACCAACACTGTAAAAAATAATACAACCCGGAAGAACATTCCATAAAGAATCCTTAAAATAGTCCATGAGAACAACCGAACAACTGTACTGATTCCAGAGAAATTTCAAACAGTCAAAAAAAAAAGAAAAAGAAAAACAACCCAAAAATTATTGGGCGCCACTCTCAATCTCTGATTTAAGCTCTAAATCAGAAATCAGCTTATTTTCTCCGATTCTTCCTGGTCACCGGATAACTCTCCAAGTAATTTGAACGTTGGGCACCTTCTTCAATTTCCAATAACCTCCAAGAACCAAGCGAATCAATCTGAAACTTCCATCCCTAGAACTACTCTCATGTAGTCAGCTGGATAGCACCTACATGAGAGCCCAAGGCAAGTTTAGGTCTACTTTGATACCAAGTTGTCTCAAACCATGGAGGTTCAGACCTATTTAGAAAATGAAAGGAAACCAGAGATGAAGAGAAGAGAAGAGAAGAGGAGGAAGAGAGAATAGAAAAGAAAAAGGGGTTCAGCCTACTTAGTCTACCGCCCCAAGTGATATTAAAAATTAGGTCTACAATAATAAGTGGTACAATGATAGGGGTGCCCCTATCACTAGAAACAATAGAAAAAAAATATTCTAATAGCACTATAAACAAAGGAAGAACATATGAACAAGTGGGGACCACAAGCTGGTCAATCATTTTCTCTACACGGATTATGTTTGAAAGTTAAATAAAGCCCTTTGTGATCTTCGTTAGGCCCATCGTTCTTGGTTCTCTCGGCTCTGTAGCCAGTTACATGATCTCGGTTTCAGAAGCTCTTAGTGTGATCATTCTCTTTTCATCTATCACAAAGCTAATACTTCTCTCTATATTTTAGTATACGTTGATTATATTATTGTTACTGGGATTTCTGTTTCTCATGTTTCTCAAGTTATTATGGACTTGTCTCGTAGTTTCTCTCTTAAGGATCTTGGATTTCTTCACTATTTTCTTGGCAAAGAGGCCCATCGAGACAAGAATGGATTGTTTCTCTCTCAACGATGCTATAATCTTGATCTTCTATAGAAGACCAATCTTGTAGCTTCCAAACCTTTGACCACACCTATGGCACCTACGTCCAGGTTGTCAAAATTTTAGGGTGAGCCTCTGTCTGACCCTACTTAATATTGTAGTATTGTTGGTGCCTTGCAATATGTCACCCTTACATGGCTAGATGTGGCAATTGTTGTGAATAAGGCGTGATAGTTTCTTCAAACTTCCATTGGTGATCATTGGACGGTTATGAAGTGTACTTTGAGTTATCTCAAAGGTACAACTGACTTTGGGCACTTATTTATTGCTAATTCTCTTGGATCATTAGTCGCATTTTCAGATGCTGATTGGGCCGGCTGCCTTGATGACCACCATTCTACCGGCGGCTATGGTGTTTTTCTTGGTTCTCATTTGATCTCTTGGAGCACTAAGAAACAACCCACCATTGCCTATTCCATCACTGAAGCTGAGTTTTGTTCCTTATCTAATACCACAACTGAAGTGTTATTGCTTCAATCTCTCCTACAAGATTTGGGTGTTCATCAGTCCTCTGCGCCTGTTCTATTTTGTGATAACATTGGTGCTACAAATCCGGTTGCGCAAATGGGTTCTCATGCATGTACGAAGCACAATGAAGTGGATTTTCATTTTCTGCATGATTATATTTTTCGCAAAAATATGGTGGTCCGATATATCCCTACTGATGATCAATTGGCTGATGTGTCTACCAAACCTCTTTCCCCAGTTCGATTTGACTTTCTATATTCCAAGTTCATGTGCTTCCAGCCCAGTTTCGCTTGAGGGGGTGTATTAAAGAAAGCTATGGACTGGCTAATATAACAAAGGAAAGTTCTAAAATTGGTAACTCTACAATAATGCAAGTTTCTAGTAGAAAGGAAAGAGATGTAGATGGTAATTATACAAAAGTTCAAGTTACCAATGGAGGTTCTCACTTAAGTTTAGAAATAGCTGAAATAGTAAGAAAATCATCTAAGAAACATTTTTCTTCCTTTCCCTTATTATGTCATTCCTTTGTGTATATATTGTACCCTAATCTCCTTAGTCGACATATACAAGAAATACAAGAAATACAAGTTCCTTGCATTGTTGAGAATTGTTCTTTGTTCTTTCTTTAACTTTATGAGATGGGTTTCGGTGGTTTGCTGGTTGTGTCGGGTGGTTTTGTGGTTGTTGTATTTATTTCTGGATCTTTCTCTGGTGCTGGAGGACTCTTGAGAGATGCAGATGTCAAAGGAAAACATCAAGAACATCTTAAAAATGAATGTCAAATCCAATTTCAACATTCCTACAGGGAATCGATCGAACAGTGGTGCGGACTTTTTAGCTCTCATAAGGCAATAGTTGAACAAGATAGACTTAAAGACTTATAATTCTGCATACGAACGAATTATGTCCATTATTATGGGATCGAGGATCAGTATGGTAGCTAGTAGTAGATATAGACAATCTAATCCTTTAAATTAGTTTAATTGAATATACTATCTACGTACTTGGTTCAATTCAAAACAAAGAAATTTCATTAATTTATTATCAATCCCAATACATGCTGGATTTAATTTATTCAAAGGAAATTAAGACTACCCCACCATCCCACATATGGATAGGGAAGAGCCTGCATATCTAACACACAACATTTTATTGGATATTCCAAAGCATCTAAGGAAAAGCACACTAACAACATTTTTATTGGACAATTGACTGGTATTTTGATCCCAATCCCAGGTAAATTAACACTCGTATCTTTCACTCAGTGCAACATTTGTAGAGCAAGTACTTCTCCATGGAACGGCCGCACTCTGAACACTTTACCGTCTCTGGAATGTTATTAACTGCGCCTATTGGATCAATCAGACGAATACAGTGTGACCTGCAGGTATGGCTGCGTCGTACATATTCATTTAACGCAGTCAAGAAATCCTCATGCCCTCGGATGAGTCCGGAAACCCATTTTTCAAAGTCCTTAATTAATAGGGATAATTGTTTTCCACTGAATCTCACAGCATTAAGATCCGAAGACCCTCCCAACATCAAAGCCCATCCATCCTCATTGTCATCATAACTTGATATGATCATCAATTCTTTCACGATTGCATCTTCAAGGTATGCGTTACAGTGTGCCATCTTGGAGTAGGAGATGCTTTCAATACGATGCCAAAATGAACGGATTGTCTTCTCATCCCAAACCCTTGATAACTTTTCATTTCTAATGCAATTCAGTATCTTTTCCAATCGTTCTTTGCGCCGATTTGTTCCAACGTAAATGGTTTCCATTTGAACTTTGGTCTCTTTGGTAAAAAAACTCATAGCTTTGCCAAATCGTCTTATCCAATCAAGATCATGACCTCCATAGAAACAGACAATCTTCTCGTCCTTAATCTGCGAAGCAATTAATAAATTGTGAGTGTAGACCAACTTTATTGAATGATTGCATTCAAAAACTTGCGACGTAAAATTTATAAAGAACAGAAAAGAGGCAAAAATCAGTCCGTGTTTGAGAGTGCAGTTGTACCCATGTTGGTAGATCAGGTGCAAATCCCTTCACCAAGAAATCAACCCCTCCGCTCTCTCGCTTCCAAAGTTCTACTTCAGTCTTTTCGTAAAAGGGGTACGCTTGAGCACCCCAAATTTTCACCATTGGAAGTGCATTGGTGTGGCTAATCACACCTTGTTTGTTTAAGACTACCAGTATGGGCTTCCTATGGAAGTTCCATTTTGACTTGATGTGCCATACAAAGCACTTATGAATGCATGAAGGGTTGGGAAGGCAAAACCATGGCATCTGAACAGCTACTTGAACAGCACTTTGTTCTGGAGTTTTAATGGCCTGATCCACGATTGGTAGCCAAACTACTTCAAAGCTTTCTTTTCGATTAATTATGTTATAAGCCTCGGCGAGAGCTGAAAATTCTTCAGCATTGACCATAAGATCTGAGATGAAGAAGGCAATGGACTTGCCCTTGAGTTTGTCCAAGCTGACCTGCACCACCAAAGTCATTGAGCGTGAGAACCATAATTTTGAAGATGAAAAAAAAAGCTAAAAGCCTAAAATTGAATTTGGAGGAAACAGTTCTGGTGAGTCGATCAAACCTTTTCCATGACAGAACGTTGATAAAGGATCAGCTCTTCTGTTGAGAAAAGCTTTTTAATTAGTTTTAAATTGTCTTCATATTGGGTTTGGAATTTCAAGGTTTCCTCATACCCTGCGAAATCTGCAAAGCACTTTTTATGTTAAACTGCATTTCCAAGCATGTTTTTTACATTTCTCCAAACTTAAAAACTTTTATTAGATTACAAGACATCAAATGGATGGAGTTCCAGAGAGGGAGAGAGAGATCCTTGTTAGATTAGTGTCTAACCTTTCTCTGTAATGTATGATTCACATAGAAATTTATGAACTGGAGACGCCAAGTTGTAGATTCTTGTGAGTTCATCATGGATATCATCAGTGGCTGACATTGTGTACCTAAAACATTGCAGGGAAGGAAGTTAAAAGAGAAAAAAAAAAACGTTTTCAAAACCATTTTGTTCAAGTGAAATAAATTATGACCGTATACTCATAGATCATATATATCTTAAATTAACATATGTTAAGACTTTCAAAAATATAACATCTTATTGTATATCTTCTCTCGGAAAAAAAAAACAAAAAGAAATTAAGGAAACAAAACATAAGTCAAGACTTACTCTGCACCCATTTTCACTAACACCATATTCGAACGTATGCAGGTATATAGGCTTCGGATGATGTAGTATACAGCTATTTGAAGGCTCAGTTTGACCGAACGATCTGTCTGAGTTTTGTAGAGTTTAAGCCCCATAAAGTTATTGGCCATAGCATGCACTCGACGGAGCAGATTGGAGATAAGCTCGAAACGAGAGTTTAGGGAACGAGAATTAGTTTGGAGCAAGGAAGGAAAATGCTTGAGCATTCTAACTGATGTGAACAAAGGGTTATCCGAAAGGGGTTGTGCAGTGAGCCAGAACTCACCATAGTTCATGGCAAATGCACTCATAACCAGTACAACTTTAGCTTCCCATGAGTACATCTTTAGAGTATCAAACAAGGCCAACGTAGCTTCATCGGGTTTCATACCACACGCAGCTTTACACGTTATCTGTCCAATTGTGAAAGAATTCAGTTTATGGAATTAGAGCAGTGAAAAAAGGGTATATATATACATGCTAATGATTTCTAGAGTAAGTACTCTATAGGTGATACCTCCCAACTTAGCGAGTGAATGGTGCCACGAATACTGTCCTGCAATTCAAGCCTCTCAACTGAGGTAACGATTCTTTTGTCATTCAATCCTTGAAGACCACTTTGCTCTAATCCCTAAAATGACAAAATCACATTCTTACATTTTGTTATATTCGTAATCACACTCTCTCTCTCTCTCATACATACACACGCACACAGAGACATACCGAGGGAGAGGAAACGCACCATTCCGGAACTGAAAGGGATTAGCTTGAAGATTTGGTTGATGACATCCATTAAAGGATTGAACTCGAAGTCTTGGTTCTTCGGTCCATGCTGGATTTGTTGAATGATGGCTTCCTCCTCAGAGGTAAGGGAGTAAAATGAACCAAACATGCTCATCTTAACCAAGCTAATATGCCTAAGACAACACACTCTGTTCACTTGCTAGATAATTAGATCGACTGTGAAGTAGAAGCAGTGTTGGGTGTTTGATTTATAGGCAAAAAATCGAGGCCATTCTATCGAAAGTCAAGTGTTCAGACTTCCAAGTTGCTTATTGCTTTCACTGTTCTTTTTAGCGCCGTTGTGGGTTCCAGAATCCAGACTGTTGCATATTATTTCAAATTAGGAGAACGCAGATCTTAATTAAAATAATACAAAATACAAGGTTTTACACTCTACATTATTGTATTTGTACTCCTTCCAAACTGAGCATTAGGTAAATTATAAGAAACTCACTTGTTTGGGTGTTGCTTTGCATTTTCAAGCGGAAAGCCCCAGACAAAATATCCTAAGTCTGTGTTTGTAAGGTAAAAATGAATCAAAGTTTACACCCAAATCTTTGCATTGCAACCAAATACAACCTAAGAAAAAACATTGGGGTTGCTGCTAGGGGTGGCCACGAGCCGAACTCAAGGTTTTAGCTTGAACAGAGCTCAAGCCTTATAATCCTAGGCGAGCCGAGCTTGAGCCTCATACTATTCAACTTGACTCGGCTCCAATCACCCGTAGTTGCCGCTAGTGGAGAAGCATTTGAAGATTGCTATTGGACATAGAAAAAGCAGTGGATCCTCCCATTGTTAAAGAAGAGAGTAGTTTTCTTATATTCCTTGGAGAAGAGGCTAAAATCATCACACGGATTAGAAGAACATACAGCAGAGCGGTCGCTAGGTACTAAAATTCCCAAACTAGTGGTACCCCTCATTGTAATGGGCATTTTCATCATTGAATTTGATTAACTTTATGGTGATTAGTCCTTTTTTATTCATTTACAGTTCTCTTCATTTAAGATTGAACTAATTTAAAGTTTCCATAACTAGGTTTGATCAGGTGTACAACAATAATTCTTTCTCTTCATTTACATTCTGTCGTCTTTGGGTCGTAAATTTGCAATCGTTTCTTTTGTTAGTTTTTTAGCATTTTGATATTTTAGACTGATTTGAGCTCCTTTAATTTTTTTGTGTTTGATCATTTAAACTATTGATTTTTAAATGATCCTTTATTTCCTTTTCTGAAACTTTGTTGTTTCCACTTTATTTCTTTTTTTGGTACTTAAGTTTTTAAATGAATTTGTAGAATTTTCCTTGTAAAATATTTATTCTCTCTCTTTTTTTTTTTTTTTAATTTTATCAACCTTATCCCTTAAAATCGTGGATTTCAACCTTCTTATTCCAATCCGTTGCCTAAAGGACATTTTTGTCCTATACATTTTCTCCCTCACTCTGAATGGTTGAATGATCTGTAAGGTAAAATCAGGGGATATATTTTAGTTGTTTAGTTAAATCAGAATATATATTTTTTTCAAGTAATTATCTCTTAGTAATTCTTTCACTTGTCTATTTTATATTATAAAAATAGCAGAGATCCATCTGATGCACGAGATTTGTTAAATGAAAGTCAAACAATATAAACAAATAAGAGTATATAATTATTTTATATTTTTAAATTATTAAATAATTAATAATTATTTATATTTCAGGTTGTATATGATATCAGAGTAATTTCTGACCAATCAAGTAGTATCATAATCGTGGTAACCAATGATATATTATTTATAAAAATTCATGAATGGATTTTGATTGGTCATAAATATGGTTTTTTTTTCCCCATTATTTCAATCTCACCCACAAATCATCCAACTCATCCACAATCAATTCACTTAAGAAATTGCAAGTATTATGGACATCGTTTTCATACCAGTCACGGGTTCCTTTTAGTTCTTCCTGTAATTGAGTTCTTGATTCCATTGGACTCTGTGATTGAAAGCTGATCAGCATCTATTCAAGCTGATCGCAAATGAAAGTTTGGCTCCATAAATCTCACCACCCAAAAGTAGAGGGTAGTTCCATGTGCTTCATGTAGTTTGCCCTAATTAATTCAAGTGGCTCCAAACTGAAGTTTGGTAGAGAAACATATTAAATTAATAAAGAACGACTCCTACTTGGGACTGATTGGGAGGTTGACACAAGAACCATCTTCTTCAGACTAGATAGAAAGTAAAAACAAGGTAGCAACTCGAAGGAAATTCTTGAAAAGATTACTCCAATCTCATAAAGTTCTGAAAATGGAAATCACCCCAGAGGTATCCAAAGGCGGAGTTGGGATTATTTTATGTTAGGAGGTCAATTACTAACGAACATAAATTAGGGGGGGGGGGTCAAAAGATTATAAAACAAGGGTGAAGGATTAAAGTATAAATGAATCATCAATAGGGATTGTGAGGATTTTCAAAGCATAGGGGGGAATATAGCTCCCCTCTTGTTACGGTCTGATACAAGCTTAGCCCTTGCCTATGCTTGGTAGGCTTACGTTAAGGACATCACCGTCATTTTTTCCTGTAAGATTTTTTGGAGAATTTATGCCATCTTCAGGCAGACCACCAAAAGCTTAACGTACTCTGAGGAGGGTGGTCGACCTCCTTGGGTGCCTAACATTGGCACTCCTAGACCTTCATCCCTTGCGGGGCAGCCCTGGTTAACGACTAGCATGGCTACCAGGGTTCCTCATGGGCGCACACATGCTGATGGGGACAGTGTTGGACCGGCACTGCGCTACTGACACTCAAGGGAGTCTTGGCATGTGGGCCTGGCTCAAGCATGACTCTTCACCTTGCCAGCCCCTTGCCCAAGATGATTGAGCTTTCCAGTTGCCCCTAACGCACGGGTGTATTCTGGCCCAAGCGGTTGCCTATCATCATGGCACACATGTGCTTGTCATCATTGGCATACAGGACACCCATTACATTGGTGCCCAGTCACCTCTCCGGCGTATAGTTGCCTTGCATTATGGTCGTCCCCCTTTAGCACGTAAGCAGCGCTTCCCATGGACTGGTTTGAGCCACAGAGTGCCCCGGCCATTGGATTTG
Organism: Nelumbo lutea; assembly: GCF_056320005.1. Classification (NCBI taxonomy): domain Eukaryota; kingdom Viridiplantae; phylum Streptophyta; class Magnoliopsida; order Proteales; family Nelumbonaceae; genus Nelumbo; species Nelumbo lutea. Next base: position 28,140,405 of record NC_142691.1, on the reverse strand, counting down.
AGGTAATGATCCAGTACTACTGACTTTGGTTGACCCATCCCATCGGGCAATTCCTAGCCTCTAAGCACATAAAGGCTTATCCTGCCCTACCTTGGCCTGAACGCCACATGAGTTTCTTCCACTATAGAACTACCCCCATGACACTCTGCCGCCCCCTTTCTCCGCCCCTCAAGTATCTATAAAAAGTAAAAACAGGTTTATTTGTTATTCCTTGAAAGGGCTTAAGTGGCTTTCGAGAACAAAAAAAAAGCGGGTGGTTGAAAAGAGTTCACTTTGGCTGTTTTGGGAGCCTCAGCACATGTTACCTTAGTTTTTCTGCAGCAGTTTCGCCTGGCTTTGACATACATGATTTGTTTTCACATTATTAACAGCAAGGGTTGAAGAAGAGATATTTATCGCGCAAAATATCAGAAAAAAATGATAAAGTTTTTTGCTACGTACTTTTAGGCTATATATTTGTATTTGTACTGCTTCCAAGCTGAGCCTTAAGATTAGAAAAAGTATAGTCAAGTCAATTAATGTATATGCTAATGGAGACTAATTCATGTAGTTCCAAACTAAATTTTGGTAGAAAGATAATATTAAATGAATTCAAGCTACTGAGGTCGACACAATTGAAGCTTCTTTTTTATTGAGATATGATGGAAATATTAAATAGAATTCTCTTCTCCCTTCTCTATTCTTCAACTACCCTTCATGTCCATATTAGACAATTAATCCACATTGGTCCGGGTGGTTCTTGGCATCGATCTAGACTTTATTCTAAAATGCAGTTGTCTACGTCAGATCCCTAATATTTCTTCTCAATACTGTTAGAATTTTGTGTATTTTTATGAATTTTTGAAAATAAAAATTAAATATGGGATAATTTAAGTTCACATGCCACAAAATCAGTTAAAAGAAAAATCTATGATGCTGCCAAGATATGAATTCTGACGAAAACCCAAAGATTGCCACTGATTGGTTACAAGTTTTCTCGAGATCATGTCTTTCTGTCATTATGGTCGAACCCCATTTAAAAAACTGAATGTAATATAGACTTCTTTTTAACACCAGTTTGTGCATCACATGAGTCTCTTCTAATACTTCCAATATTGCAGTAGGTATGTCTTCGAGATACCTACTGAATGTAATTCGAGATCATGTCTTCTAATACTCTCCTGAATTTTTAACTATTATGCCTAAGGAGAATGCTATGAAGTCTAATATAACCTTAAAACATCTAATATAATAACTCAAGTCTCAACTTATAAACCTCAAATATCTCTTTAATCATTCTCAAAAAAAAGAAAAACAACTATCTATTCATCTCTCACCTCCACTCTCTCTATAGTCGGTGGCCGACACCTTCTCTCTGTACTCCGCAGTCGACACCCCCTCTCTATAGCACGTGTGAATGTCATTTTAACTAAATTGTTATTTTTTTTACTTGAAATAAATTAGGATGCAGTATTAGGTGTGGGCCGGGGCAGGATAGGGGTGAGCAATAAAATCAAAAAATCAAATCGAATGATATCAAACTGAAAATTTGGTTAATCGATCCTGTCAATTCGGTTTCGAGTCGGTGTTTAAAAAAATCGAAGGTACCGGTTTGGTTTCTATTAACCACTATAGAAAACTGGTGGTTAACTGACATATATTTCTATATATTTTATATATATTTATGTATATTATATATTATATATAATATTTTTTATATATTATAAATTAGTCAATATGCATTATATATATATACATACATATTTATAATATATGATATATTATTTATTATTTAAAATATACTATTTTATATTCATTTATAATTTTTATTATATATTTATATAATATATATATTGTAAAAATAAAAAAAAAAATTGAAAAATTGACAAACCGATCCGGTTGACCAGTTAACCGATTATTTTCAGTTCGGTTTCAGTTGTCGGTTTTTCATTAATTGGTAGTATCGGTTCGGTTACAAAAAAAGGACAGCAATTTAGTTAATCGAACCATGAGAAACCCTAGGGCAGGGTCGGGCATAGAGGTGTGGGTCCGATAGGGTTAGGCATCCAAGCTTACCCATACTATAAAGTAATAAATTAATTATTTTTTGTCTTAAACTAATGGGATTGCGGGACTTGTTTTCAAGCTAAGTATGGGCTCAGTATGTCTGATGCTCGAAAATCTAAGGCCTGATCTAACATCCGATATGATTACTCCGGATTCATATGATGTATTTGTGCAATTAGATTGGATCAGATTCAGATTTGGTCCAATTATAATTTGGATTCAATTAAGCTGTAATATTTATTAATTTTAATATATAAATTATATATATATATATATATATATATATGTATGTATATATGTTTAGAAGTGTAAAAATATATTCCATATATTGATACATACGGAACTGTAATTCGGAACTACTAGAATGTAGATCGAACAATAGTAGTCCTTGATCTCCTCTCACCAGAGGGGAAAAGGAGTTCGGAAGAAACAAGAAGTCGAAATTGTCGAAACTGCTGGAATTGCAGAGGTCGGAGGGGAGAAGGGAGTGCTGCTGCTCCGCCACTGCATCGAGATTGGGAGGTTACAGAAAATCGGAGAAAATCAAAACCAAGTAAAAGCCCGTGAACCGGGCTCTCTCTCTCTTTCTCTCTCCTGGTAGTCTGGAACTGACCAAGGAGCTTTGTTCGGTTCCCTCTTTCTCTCCGTCTCCCTCTTTCCGTCACCAAGGACCTTTAGCGTGAGATTGAAGAGGAGCTTTTCGTCGCTAATGGCGATTTTGGCTATTGCAAGGGCCCTCGATTTCTGCCGCCGATGACCTTTAGCGCGAGAGTGAAGAGGAGTTTGAAGACGATCCTAATCTTGAACCGATTCCTTGAAGAGTACAGAAAGAAGCGGTTGGCAAAGATGAGAGAGGAGAGCTTCCCTCTCAGGCCTCTGACATACCTTACCTAAGAAACAATGGCCCCAATCGAACCACTGCACCTCCATGAACATTCATAGAGCTCCACCGCCACGGAACAATACGGTTGCATAGTAACCAGAGGGGGGATTCTGCAATATTAATGATCGGTGGAGGCTGTGCCATCTCCTCAACTGTTTCCATTGGCAAGATAATCTCCAAAAGAACCTTCTCCTCCTCAGGCACCTCTTGTAAGAATAAATAAAGAGGAGCAAATCAATCTTTAGTCTTGTAGAATCATACCAATATCATTCATATACGAAGAACAAGAAGACATGTTGCACCCCAAAAATATCATGTTGCAGTTATCAAGGAGGTTTAAATGTGCATACCTGTATCCATCGCAGTAGTAGAAACCTTTGCGGAATGAGTGATGAATCAATGGTAGGTCGATTGTGGTTTTCCTTAGTTAAATCTTCCTTAGGTTTTCTCAGCTCTTGACTCTAATGGGGTAGAGCAAGAGGGCGGCTAGATGATTTAACATATTGGGAACCATAACCTAGGAGCCTTTATATTTTGACATAATAGGATCCCATTAAGCCTATATGGGCTAAAATGTGGTATCCACTCATTAAGCCCCATACCCTTTTGTTGAAGTCTACGGGCTTTGCCTAAATGAATCACTTGATTTAGCCCACTTACAAGATAGCCCATCAATGCAATTGTTTCACTGGATATGTAACCCCACTTAACAGAGATTAAAACCTAACAATCTCCCACTTGGGCTACATATGTGAACTGAAACAATCATATTGAAAGAATTCCTTATGTGTACACTTCTTATGCTAATTTCTTTAGACTTCTCCTTAGTTTCAATCTGGTCCATCTCCTGTACTAATATGAGACTATGATGGCATTCACCACATATATGCGTGACTAAACCTTTCATGCTCACCATATCAATGCATTCAATGACATAGATCAAGTATAGATGAGTGGCATGGAAATTACATGCAATGTGATCTCAAAACATGCCTATTTCCAACTGGTTCAACTTTATTCTTTAGAGAGATCAATCAAAGTCACAAACATATTCAGAGATGTAGATGATGGAAATAGTCATAAACTTTATTATGTATAAGTGTAGACATGCAAACATGTCTTAATCCATAGTACATCCAAGAGAAAAAGAAAAGAAAACTCCCACTAAATCAAGGTATCATAAAACATGCCTATACCCATACAAGCAGTGTGCTCATGAAACACCTTAGGTGGCAATCCCTTGGTCAACGGATCCACTATCATGGAGTTTGTCCCTATATGCTCTATGCAAATCTGACCACTTTGAACTTTTTCCTTAACAGATAGAAACTTGATATCAATATGTTTCGACTTCAGAGAACTTCTGTTGTTGTTGGAATACAGAACTGCAGATTTATTGTCACACAATAACTTTAATGGCCTTTCAATGCCATTAACCACTCGTAGCCTCGTGACAAAGTTACACAACCATATCCCATGATTGGATGCCTCAAAGCAAGCTATGAACTCTGCTGCCATAGTTGAAGGGGCTATGAGCGTCTGTTTGGCACTTTTCCAAGATATAGTTCCTCCAGCTAACATGAAAACATAGCTCGAAGTGGATCGTTTGTTGTCTTGGCATCCCGCAAAATCAGAATCAGAATACCCAATGATCTCCAAATTGTCTGATTTCCTGTAGATTAACATGAAGTTCTTTGTTCTTTGTAAATACCGCATGACCCGTTTGGCTGCTTTCCAATGATCCAGTCTTGGGTTACTCAAATATCTGCCCAACAGTCCCACTATAAATGCTATATCGGGACGGGTACAAACTTGAGCATATATCAGACTTCCTATAGCTAAGGCATAGGGAACCTTTTGCATCTCCTTTATTTCAATGTCTGTTTTGGGGCACTGACTGAGACTGAACTTGTCTCCTTGAGCCATAGGCGTATCACCCGGCGAACAACTTTTCATGCCGAATCTGCTTAGCACCTTTTCGGTATAGCCCTTTTGTGACAATCCAAGAACGCCTTGAGAGCGATCTTGTAGTATTTGTATGCCTAGCACAAAAGAGGCGTCCCCAAGATCTTTCAACTCAAAATTCTTAGTGAGAAATTTCTTGGTTTCATGCAGCAAGCCTATATCGTTACTCGCCAGCAATATGTCATTGACATATAGTACCAGGAAGATAAACTTGCTCCCACTAAATTTGTGGTATACACATTCATCAACCACATTTACCTCAAAACCATATGAGGTAATCACTTGATGAAATTTGTGATATCATCGACGAGAAGCTTGTTTGAGACCATAGATGGATTTCTTTAATTTGCAGACCATAGACTTTGAATCTTTGGATTCAAAGTTTTCTGGCTGAACCATATAAATCGTTTCATCAATGTCTCCGTTGAGAAACATTGTCTTTACATCCATCTAATGTAGCTCTAAATCAAAATGAGCTACAAGTGCCATTATTGTCCTAAAGGAGTCATTCGAAGAAACCGGAGAAAAGGTCTCTTTATAATCAATGCCTTCCCTTTGAGTGAAACCTTTGGCGACTAGACGAGCCTTATATCTTTCGACATTGCCTTTTGAATCCCTTTTGGTTTTAAATATCCATTTGCAACCAATGGGTTTTGAGCCTTCAGGCATCTCAACAAGATCCCAAACGTCATTGTCTTTCATGGATTTCATCTCTTCTTGCATGGCATTGATCAAATGTTAAGAATTAGAACTTTGAAGGGCTTCGCGAAGGGTGATTGGATCATCTTTCGCTAAGACTACCGAATCTTCTTGTTCTAGGAGAAACACGATATAGTCATCTGGAATCGCACTTCTCCTTTGTCTATTGGATCTCCTCAATGGCACTTCTTGAGGTTGTTGAGTTTTCTCTATGGAAGGAACTTCAATGTTGTCTTGAACCGGAATCACTTCATGAACAGTGTCAGGAATTGTTGTCTGATCACTGGTGATAATAATATCAGGAAGATAAATGAATTTCTCTTCTTGCAAGACAATTGTTTTGTCAAAAGAGACGTTCCTTAATTCTTCCCCTCCAAACTCAACATCTTCAAGAAATCTCGCATTTCTCGTCTCAAAGAAGGAGTGGGTAGTGGGATCATAGAACTTGAACCCTCGAGAACGTTCCGCGTATCCAACAAAGTAATAGCTAACTGTCCTAGAGTCAAATTTCCTTTCGTTGGGCCTATAAGGCCTCACTTCAGCTGGACATCCCCAAATGTGTAGGTGCCTTAGGCTGGGCTTTTTCCTAGTCCACAACTCATACGGGGTTTTAGTTATTGCTTTGCTGGGTACTCTGTTAAGGATATACACTGTAGTTTTTAATGCTTCTCCCCAAAGTGATTCAGGTAAAGAAGAATGACTAATCATGCTCCTCACCATGTCCTTAAGTGTCTTGTTTCGTCTTTCAGCAACACCATTCATGCTGGGTGTACCCGTCATGGTGTACTATGGGACGATACCACATTCCTTTAGGAAGTTAGCAAAGGGTCCTGGACGTTGCTCTCCTGATCCATCATATCTACCATAGTATTCCCTGCCACGGTCAGATTTGACGGCTTTAATTTTCTTACCAAGTTGAAGTTCAACTTTAGCTTTATAAGACTTGAAAACGTCCAGGGATTGAGACTTCTCACTTATTAAGTATAGGTACCCATACTGTGAATAGTCGTCTATGAACGTGATGAAATACTGCTGGTCATTCCATGCAGGTGTAGGTAATGGCCCACAGATGTTCGTATGTATTAGTTCTAAGACTTTCGTACATCTATTGGCACCTATTTTCTTTGTGTTTGTCAATTTTCCTTTAATACACTCAATACGACATAAGCGCTTATGCCATAAGGAAGTAGAATTCTTGGTTAATTTACGCTTTGCACCTTTAGTACTTGCATGCAGGATTGCATTGTGGGAAGCAATAGTTTCTAACATATAAAGATGATCAATTAAAATACCGGTATCAATAATATTTGAATTTAGAGAAATACTAACTTTATTATTTCCAAAACCACAAAAGTAACTAGATTTGTCTAAATAGGAAATAGAAATTAAATTCCGTTTAAATGACAGAGCTACAAATGTCTCAACTAAATTCAAATAACAACCAGTTTTTAAAATCAATCTAAAATGTCCTATAGCTTCCACAGGAACTTTATTGCCATCGCCTACATAGATGAATCTTTCAGCATCAGTTGGCGGTCGGTTCCAGATGCAACCCTGCATAGACATACTTATGTGAGTAGTAGTGCCAGAATCTATCCACCAAGTGTCTATAGGTACAAAATCTAAATTAGCCTCAAAACAAAATAAAGCGAGAGACATACCTTTCTTTATGCGCCATGTGGCATATTTGGGACACTCTTTCTTCATGTGTCCTCCTTTCTTGTAGAAAAAAATAGGTAAATCCATCACCTTGCTTCTTCACCTTTTTCTGTGTGGGTATTCCATTTGCAGTATCCTTAGTCCTCTTCCTTTTATTATTCTGAGAGGTTGATGCTAAATGAGCACTTTCCGTCTTTTCTCTCTGGATTCTTTCTTCTTCTTGTACACATTGAGAAATGAGCTCATTAAGAGTCCATTTCTCCTTTTGAGTATTATAACTCACCTTAAATTGACTGAATTGTGTAGGAAGAGAAATAAGAACTAAATGCATGGGCAAATCATCATTTATCTCTAACTTTAGTGCCTTCAGTTTACCCGCAAGATTCGACATTTCGAGTATGTACTCCCTTATGTTTCTTTTTCCCTTGTACCTCATAGAAATTAGAGTAGCTAAAAGGTTGTTAGTCTCTGCTTTCTCATTCTTGGTGAAATACTGTTGTATCGCCACAAGGGATTCCTTAGCATTATTGCTCTCAAAAATAGAGCCCCAAAACGCTTCCGGTATGGAACGTTTCATAATCATCAGACTCATGCGATTAGAGCAATCCCATTTCTCAACTTTGGCCTCATTGGAATTGTCCTCAGCTGGGATGGGTCGCTCTGTCCTTAATGCAAGGTCTAAATCCATGCAGTCGAGAACGATTTCCACATTCTCTTTTCAGATCTTGAAATTTATACCATTCAGCATGGGAATGGCACTGATTTGAGCAGAAACATTATTTGTAGTTGTTGAAACTGAACAGAGAACAAAAACAACATATAATCAATAATAATATAAATTACAAAGGCAAGATACCCAGTACAACTTGACATTTAGTGTTTGCACAGAAACATCAATTGTAAATGGCACTCTCAACGCAACAATCAAACATTGATAATAAATCCTGTCAAACAATAGCCTTTCTTTGGACCGACTACTATTCACATGGATAATAGCTTTACAATATCAATATTCATCATCGCATGTGTGTTCACTGCCCAGCCAAACATCAACCTTCCTTTGGGCCGATCAATGTTCGCATGGACAATGAACACACAAAATCTTCATATTTCAAATCATCGCATGTGTGTTCACTGTCCGGCCAAACATCAACCTTCTTTTGGGACGACCAATGTCCGAATGGACAATGAACACACAAAATCTTTATATTTCAAATCAGATTAATTTTACGCTGTAGAGGCTACTTTGGTAACATGTTGCTTCAATCAATTTAATTTGAAAAGAAAAAAAGTATTCATCCAAAACTGTATTCATTGCATGCATGACAAAGTTAAAAAAGGTTCAAGGTTACTTCCATGCAAAAGGAGAGAAGAACTGACACATGCAAATTGCTTACGTGCATGCAAATCACGATTCCAAAAAAAAAAAAAAATTTCTTTTGAGTCGGTTCTATAGACGCATTGAATCACTTATGCGAATTCATTCTTGGGTTCCAAAGGCACATCGCAACACTGATGTATCATTGTATTTTTTTATTTTTATTTTTGAGTTCCAAACGCGCAACACCGATTCCAGAGAGGCATCGCAAGTAAATGTTTTTTTTTTTTTTTTTGCTTCCAGAGACGCATCGCAACAGCATTGAATCATCATCACAATGCGTATGCGTCTTTGTTTTTTTTTTTTTTTGGTCGACTGAAAAACCAAATAATCAATGCGTCTCTCTCTTTGACTGAAACCAAACCGCATTGAATCATCAACTGAAACTGAAACTGAATCATCTTTGTTTTTTTTTTGGTCAACATAGCCTTGCTTCGTGGCTGTTCGACAAGCACACACAACCGAATGACTATATCCATCGATTGAGAGGCAACCACAAAGAAATCGATAAAAAAGAAAAATGATAATCCTAATAATCGAACATGATATAAGGCTCTGATACCACTTGTTAGAATAAATAAAGGGGAGCAAATCAATCCTTAGTCTTGCAGAATCATACCAATATCATTCATGCACGAAGAACAAGAAGCCATGTTGCACCCCAAAAATATCATGCTACAGTTATCAAGGAGGTTTAAACGTGCATACCTGTATCCATCGCAGTAGTAGAAAGCTTTGCGGAATGAGTGATGAATCAATGGTAGGTCAACTGTGGTTTTCCTCAGTTAAATCTTCCTTCTTCCTTATGTTTTCTCAGCTCTTGACTCTAATGGGGTAGCGAGAGGGCGGCTAGATGATTTAACATATTGGGAACCATAACCTAGGAGCCTTTATATTTTGACTTAATAGGATCCCGTTAAGTCTATATGGGCCAAAATGTGGTATCCACTCATTAAGCCCCATACCCTTTTGTTGAAGTCTACGGGCTTTGCCTAAATGAATCACTTGATTTAGCCCACTTACAAGATAGCCCATCAATGCAATTGTTTCACTGAATATGTAACCCCACTTAACAGAGATTAAAACCTAACACCTCTAGCTAGATCTGGCACAGAAAAGAAGGAAAAAGCCTTCATCGAGGAAGAACATCCCACCCGTTCTTTGAATTTCAGAACACAGAGGCTTCTATAGCCCATTCCCTCTCAATGATTCTCCAGCATCGTCAGAAGCCTCTCAACGATTCCACCGCCACTACCAACTACCTCGAATATTTTTCCTTCACCCATTACCTATTTCTTTCTTTTTCTTAATTTTTTCGTTGAATTTCAGAACAGAGAGGCTTCTATTCAAGGGCTCTATAACAGACTCGCCGGATCTCTACCTCGAGCCGGTCAGACGACAAACCAATAGCATTTCCACCATCTTCTGATCTACACCACACACTCATTCACTTGTTTACTTAATTTTAATTTATAGATTTTGTTAATATTCAATTGACTCTTCTGGTTCATGTAGACTGTGTTGATATCAAATTCTGAGATCGGAAAGGGGTGGTCACAACGATGTGCAGTTCCAACCAACTAAGTTCTCCAAAATGAGAAAGGAGGTTCTCGGTTGTAGTGTGTAGATTGGAAAGGGGGTTTGGACTGAGATCTAGGTCACAATCACCAAATTCTGATGAGCTTCAAATGATGCCAAAGGAGCATCATGAGTCAGAGAGTCTGAGATCTGAACTCTCCTACCTTCAAAACTACTGGAGAGAGAGATTTGAAAGGGTATTTTTTTTAAAAGGATTTGGTCACATGATGATACCGAGTGTGTAGGGGTGTAAACAGATCAAATTCGAATCGGATCAGGCAATATCCGAATTCGAATTTGAATTGGATTAGAAAATCCGATATTCGAATTTGATTCGATACCTGACGGATATTGAAAATTAATATTCGAATTCGAATCCGATTAAATATTTGAATATCCGATTCGATTAATTAATTATTTTAGACAATTAATAAATACATAAAATAAATATTTTATTGATATAAAGTATATAAATATATAAATTATTTATATAACTTAATTATTACATATATTATATAAAATATTTTATATATTATATATAAGAATTAAATAATCGATCGAAATCGGATATTTATCGAATCGAATCAGGTCATATCCGAATTTGAATCCGATTAACTATTCGGTAAGAATAGGATATCCGAATTTGACCGATTAGATATTCGAATTATCCGAATTCGATTTGATTATGTCGAATATCGAATTCGAAATCGGATTTTTGAATACCGTTGACACCCCTACGAGTGTGATCGGTGAGATTTTAGTCGATTGTCATAAAACTTGGGAGTATTTTAAGACAATAATTAAACATTAAGAGTAAAATTAATCAATTAGCTAAACAGTTTAAGAAATCTTCCCTTGATTATTTAAGAGTAAAAGTTATGGGCTGAAGCTTGATGGTCTTTTTCTTACGTTAACCCATTATCCCTTGACTTTATAGGGTGGCTAAGACCAATGGTCACTTAGACTTAAGTCTAAGGCCCATAGTGAGACCAATTCGATTAACTTAAGGTTTCACTAGGCTTACATGGTGATTTTGGTAATTCGAGACTTAATCAAATCAGTTTTAGATGGTCCTAATTACATTAGAATTGGATTTCCTATAAATGGAAATAAAAAATAGAGATTAACATATGCTTGTGCACCTCATTCTTGCACTTTGTTCTTTACTCCTTTACAACCCAAAACCCTAGTTTGACTTTCCCTTGAGAGACTATTCTTCTCTTGTCTCTTTTATAGGCAAACTGGTAACACAAATCAATTGGAAGGACAATCTGAGCTTGATCTTGGGCATCAACCACCACTTAAGTTGCTGCATATTGTCGTCTTTATATCAGATATGCTCGTTAAATTAATTAAAACAAAATTTGGTTTGATCGATCTTAGGAGAACTCGATTCTCCAAAAGGTGAATTTGGTTCTTATTGTTTGGGCTGTCAATGTTTTGAAAGTCTGCCACTAAACCTCAGCAAAGTTTAAGCTATAATGAACAATAAATCTATATAAATATGTTAACTTTTAAACTTGTATATTCATAAACAGTAAATCTATATTAAATCTACATTCTATCTTGAATAATTGGATTAAATGTTCAATAAGGTATCATATTTTTGGAGTCCATTGATAGCTTAGTGTGTAGACATCCCATTTTTGTGCTCTTCAGTCTTTCTGTAGCACTTTAAGCTTCAAGCATGCTTCAATTAACCTCTCAGCCGATATAGGGGTATTTTTGGAATTTTATAAAATTGGAGCCTCAAGGATCCAAGACCATAGGTATATAGATCCTTGAAACCCAAACCCAATGACACCAAGATCACCAAAATCCAACACTGTTTACCCCTTCATCCCGAGACCCGAAGTCGAAATCGAATTCGATCATTTGTTCAGAATCATTTTAATCCTAATCTTCATTTCACATCAAATCCAAAATCTGAGATCATAGGTACGTAGAGCCCAAAAACTTGAATCCAAAGACACCAGAATCGCCCAAGTCTGACACCGTTTACCCCTTCATCCTAAGACTTGAAGTCGGAACCGATTCTGATCATCCAATTGGAGTCATTTTGATCTTAATCCTCATTTCAAATCAAATCCAAAATCCAAGAAGACTATAGGTACGTAGATCCCAAAAGTCCAAATCCAACAACACCAAGATTACCCGAGTCCGACACCGTTTACCCCATCATCGTAAGACCTGAATCTGGAACCGATTCTGATCGTCCGATTGGAGTCATGATCATAATCCTCATTTAACATCAAATCCAAAATCTGAGACTATAGGTACATAGAGCCCAAAAATCCAAATCTAGTAATGCCAAGATCACCCAAATTTGACACCGCTTACCCCTTCATCTCAAAACCCGAAGCCAAAACTGATTTCGATTGTCCGATCGGGATCATCTCTGATCTTAAATCCTAACCCTCAAAAAATATAAAACCCATCCCTGTAGATGGATAGAGCTCGAAATTCTGAATCCAATGGTACCAAGATCTTCCAATTCTGACACTGTTAGCTCCTTTATCTTGAGACCCAAAGCTAGATTCGATCTGGGTCCTCTGCTTAGAATCCTCTTCACAATAACTTCGAACCTAGGGCATTTCACGACCAAAACTTTCCCTTAGCCTCTAAAAACATCTTAAAATCTAATATTTGACTAGCTACAATCAATCAAGCCAATCACCTAAGCTTGGAATGTCTAATTTAGGTAAATTGGTGAAATCTTTCACTCTTTGTCTTGATTGATTGAGAGAATCTCTCACAAAGCTGTCTTGGCAGCCTATTCTCTCAATCAATCTCCCTCCAAAAACCATTTAAACATCAGTCATTGATATCCCTTGTCTCCCATCTCAATCCTCCATTCCCCTCTCAAAAAATCTATAAATACCACCCATTTCTCACATCCTAGACACACAATCTAATTTAGACACAAGCTACCTTAGGGGGAGAGCTCAACTCCCACAGCCATTACCCTTGTCCCAAAGCCTCCCCACTCACTCTCCAACATCTCTATAGTCTCTCCATATCAGTTTAAAGCCAAAAAACACCCTTGGGTCATGCCTCAATTCAAGAGAAAAAGAATAAAGCCTTCTTGAAGCAATAATCATATTACAGAAAATTACAATCATCCAGCATATTTCTACACATCTTGGGCTACATAATCATATAGGGTTCATCTTGAAACCAAGGAGTCTCTCAAAGTTTCAAAGGCATCATGAAGAACATAACAAGGGTAGTAGTCAAGGTCGGAGTTATTGAAGGAAGCTATTCAATGCAACGATAAAATGGAAGAGGCGACTCTTACTTTGTGAAGACAACTATTAAGGTATGCCATTTTCTACTTCCACTCTTTTATTATTATTATTATATTATTTTTTGTCATATAGGTCTGTTGTTTCCATTCTGTTTGAAAACTTAGAGTGCTCTTTGTTTACTCCAACAATCATTTGCATGCATTTTTTTATCCTTTATTTATTTATTTATTTTTTTAGTTCATTGTTTTCACTTTTAAGCACAAATTTCTTCCAATGGAAATGTTAGAATTTCATGTCAATCATTTCCTAATTAATTGTATTTTTTGAAAATTGCATTAAAATAATTGTGTTTCATGCTTTAGAATTAAATTCGGTCTTTTCTAATCAAGCATTTAAGTGGGTCCCTATTTTATTTTAAATTTCATTACCATTATCCCACTTGTCTAATTAGCTTCCTATATTCGCATTTGCATATTTAAGTAATTCCATCCGTACCTTTTGTCTTTGAATTAGTGTAGAATAGGTTGCATAACCCCGGCTTGTCATATCACATTAAGTTTCAAGTTTGTATTCATAGTTAATTTATTTGTGTTAGAACTAGAATTAGGTCATCTTAATTTTAATTAATTACATACCATTTGCAAATTTAGGATTTTGCTCCTTTTGTTCTTCCATTTAGCTAGTACTTTATAGCATTAGTTTAGAACTTAACAATGCTTTTTCAACATTCCTCTTGTGATTTAAATAGGGTCATTTTTCAATTAATTTTCTTTAATGATATTAATTGTTCTTAGTTGCTTTAGTCCTAACATTATTATTCATGTATAATTTATTGCTAGCTTATAGATTTTGCATTTAACTTTTCATATCTCCATGGCATATAGTAGGTTTAGTCCATTAGTCACTCATTAGTCACAAATTTCTGTTCTTTTTTTTTTCTTTTAATTAGTTTGTTAATTTATTAACCCATTAACTCGTTATCATTCTAATAGTTCAAATGCATCTCTTAGTTAATTGATTAAATGCTTAGAACTTTCTCATTTCTTTCTAGATTTCAATTGTTAGTTTAGTTTGTGTTTTATTTCTAAGCCCAAAAATTATGAAAGTTTTCTCGGAACATTGGTAAAGTAGAGGCCTGTTCAACCGGACGTGTGTGGAGTGCCTAACACCTTCCCACACCATACCTTGGTCCTCAGACTCTAAGAATCTCATCCCCATTAGGCAGCGAATCACCAAGAAAGCAAAATGTTTTTCTTAAAGAATCCAGGGTTTTCCTTAATTTTCAATTCCAAAAATTTAGGTGACGACTCCAAACTCCATACTCTCAATCTGTCCCCCCCTTCGGGTTGAGTAGCCACACAGTATATACTAATATCTATATGATTTTTTTTTTCTTTAAAGCAGATAGAAAATTAAGTTGTAGTTTATTTTTAAGTCTCACAAATTATTTTCAAGTCAATTTATTTATAATATATAATATCAAAGTCACTTTTAGTTCATTAATTAAATAGTATATAGTCTGATTACCTTTAGGGTTACAACTTAGATGGTTTGGGTATAATTGATTGGCAATCCAGGCCCAACCCTAAAGGTGTAAAACTTTGAGATTGGGCTGGTCCAACTTGAGGCAAACCCCAGGTTATCAACCTAGGCACGACCTAGTGGATTGGTCTAGTTTGACAGAATTAATGAATATAGTTTTGCATATCCATGTTTTGTTGGTTTGTATGGCCCAATTTAGTAATAGAGTTGATTGAAAAATAAGTACCAATTGATTTACAAATGTATATGCAGTGTGAAAGATATATAGGTATTTGTTCAGGCCACATCAGGTTGGGTCCGAGTTGGGCTGCCTAAGGCCTCAGCCTAACCCCAAACCAAATTTAGGTCAGACCCACAATTTTTTGTATAGGCCCAACCCAAGCCCCTAAACTCAGGCACAAGCTGTGCAAAAACTTAGGTTGGGTTGGGCTGGGCTGAGAATGGGACAGCCCAAATAGTTGTAGTGTTGACATGGTCACTCGAACCAAATGTGGAGGCACATTATTAAACCCACATAATAGCATACTCTCCTTAGTAAGGTTAGCGGAACTTACATGTACCTTCTTCTCTCCAACCCTTTCTCTGAAATATGTAATATGTAATATCAGAAAAAAATTAATATCTATATTATATTATATAGCTAGCAACGTAGGCCACATCAACAGCCCCCTCCTTCTCCTATTCCCCCTTCTCTTAATAGATACTAATTGATTTCTTTTTACATTTTCAGTAAAATTTTAGCAACAAGTACTTATTAATATTTTCAGAAATTCTGGTCAATTTAACAATATTTAATGATATTATTATATAATAATAAAAGTTTTAGTAAGTGTTTTGCGGAAAATTAATTTCAATAAATATAAATATATTTTTTATATTTTTAGTAACTTTGATATTTACTATAAATTTTGAGCAATAATTATTGATTTTGGAAATTTAATTACTAAAAATACTGATTTTTGTAATCTAATTTAGTGAATGTTAAATTATAAAGCTTCTAATTATTCAGAAAAGTAATTTAAAAATTTTAATATTTCTCATAAATATTGGATACTACATTTATAATTACCATAATTATTGTAACTATATTTATGGGTTTAGGGGATGCCCCCTTGGGTAGGAATGGCAATGGACTGGTTTGGGGTAGGGGTCACACTCCCTGTCCCGATCTTAAGTTTTAAATTAATCCCGGTCACCGGCTCCAATCCCCATCAGGAAAACTTAACTTGCATCACTAGTCCTTGATGGAGATGGGTTCCCATCAGGGACCTATATCCCTGAATATTTTAATTAAATGTTTGTTTTAAAAAAGATATTTATATAAAATAAAAGGAAAAATTCAAATACAAATAATATTTTAAATATATTTTTGATATATATATAATATAAGTAATATTATAAATAACATAAATGATATTATATATTTAATATAATATATATACACATATTTAATATATATATATAATTAGGGTCGGGGCAGGTTGTGGACTTCACTTGTCATTCCCAATTGAGTATTCCTATTAGTCCCATCCCCATCCCCACTTGGTTTGGGGGATTGGGTACTCAGTGGGGACGGGGAAAAATCGTCATCCCTACCCCTAGGTTTTGTAGCCCCATAGAGAGAAAAGTTTTAAGCCCATTGAGCCCTAACATCTTTTTCGCGTGCATTGCATGAGGGCTCTCTGTACTTTCTATATTATATAGCAATATAGGCCATGTCAACAACTCTTTCCTTTCTCCATTAACCCCAATCTTGGCTTATCCTTGATTTACACTCTTTCTTTTTCTCTTCATATGTCTATTTTCTTGTATTATTTTAGTTAAGATAAAATTCTCTCTTTATCACCTTCTTGCATTAACAAAAAAGAGATCCATGCTCTAGTTTCTCATAGACTATGTAATGTTGTTTTAGCTCTGCTTTTAATGTTTGATTATTACATGTTAGATCACTTTTAATGTTTTCTAGTTGCTATATTGACTAGGGAAACAAGCTAAAATCAACTAGACTTTTTATATAGAAAATAATATCTGATTCTCAGATGTAGCACAGCCTCATCTTAGTTCCTTGAAACTGTGCTAGGGAGAAACCCAATAATTCTCAGATCACTTTTTTTCCTCTTGAATGCATGATTCTTTGGTAGATGAGCTTTGCTATACATTAGGGAAATGGACCAAAATTTCCTAGCATTTATTTATTTTTTAATTTTTGTTAATAACAATAGAGATATTATATTATGAAAAATTTAATAATTTAATTATATAAAAGCATTACCAAGTAGTCCAATTCCATGAATGGGCTCCTTTATAAAATCATATAAAATTCATTAAAAGCAACCTAATTATTTAACTTCCTTTGGTAAGGCTTTCAGAAGCTGAAGTGTTAGATCTAAGAAACCATCTGAATGAGGGGTTCAATTTGGCTACTACTACTAGAGACCACCCTTCTTTGATTTTTGGATCTGCTTGTTCTAGTTATGTTCAAGTAACATTTGGCTTGGTGGTGTCTCTTTTATGGGTTGTTGAGGTATATATTTCCTGAGTTATTCTGATATGTTTCTCTTTCAAGTTTGCAATGTAAGGCCTATCAATTTACTAAACATTGTAGATGTTCTTTTTTTTTTTCAAAGAATTAATAATTCTTTTCCTTTCAATATTATACATATTTTCATTGTCACAGATGACTGTATATCTTGAAATCAAGAGATGAAGTTCTCGAAAATATAAAAGATTTTTATGGTTTGGTGGAAATCCACTTTGAGAGAAAACTCAAGATCTTATGCTTGGACAATTTAAAATGGTGATTCAAAAAGTATGTAAGCAGTATCTAGAAGAACCATGGTTCTTGTATCTATACACCACAACAGAATGGTGCAAGGAAAAGCAAGAACCACCATGTGTTGGAGGTGGTCAGAGCATTGTTATTCAGTACATTTGTCCCTATTCAATTTTAGGGAGATGCAGAAAGAATTGCCTATTTGTTTAAGAAGATGCCATCCGGAGGACTAAGGTTTCAGTTTTTCCACGATTAGCCCTTCTTTAAGGTTTTTCTGGATGTGTCTGTTTTATTAATGACATGAATCCTAATCAAGTCAAATTTGATGCCAAGGTGGTTGTGTTTTCTTAAGGTTTTTATTTATGCAAGGTTATGTAATGTAATAATTCTTTTTTTTTTTGATAAGTAATAGATATCTTGTATTAAATCAGAATACTAATGTCAAATTTCACAGTTCACAGCTCACATTAGGAGCCAGTCCACCTTATCACATTATGCATACAAATTATCCCAAAAAAGTTGCTCCCTAGATACCCCCTTGTTGGGCTAATGCATTAGTCAAACCATTTTCTGATTTGTTGACCAACCTAAAGGTGGCCTCCACCTCTCTTGCTAACTGTCTGATTTTCCTCATGAGCTGTCTGTACACACAAGGTCCTTGGCTGTTATTAATCTACATCCCACTACCATCATACAATCCCCATTCAATCTCCACCTGTCTTAGATTCAGCTGCTTAGCAAGTTTCAGATCTTGCAACAGTGCTGAGATTTCTGCTGACAAGGAGTTTTCATTATACTATTGGGCCTGAGAATAAATACCACTAATGGGCCATTACCATCCTTGGAAGTTCCTCCTACGCTCAATGGACCAGGATTTTTTTTTTTTCGATCAATAACTGCAAATTCATTAGAATTAAGAAATATGTGTACAGAAAAATACAAAGACTGGGATATAAACTCTCTTATCTTCCCCCAAGATTATGTTTTTACAGTTGTTCCCAGAACATATTTTCTCTTCCCACCCCTTGCTTTGCTAGTACATCAGCGAAGCAGTTTGCATTTCTCTTGACCCGTTGTATTCTCACTTCCATATCTTTGGTTAACCAATTAAACCTTTTCTTTTCACTGTTGTAGTGCCACAGCTTCATTTCTTTACTCATTAACCATCCCACGACCAGCTTTGAATCTCCTTCAATAATTAGTTTTCTCGTACTCAGCAGTCTTGCTCTTTGTACTCCTATCATAGCCATAACCTCTGCTCTGAGATAATCCCTCACTCCAGCTGGACCACAAGGCTCTAATCTTCCCCTCATATCTGAACACCCCTCCAGTTCCTGAGAAACCAGGATTCTCTATACTATTACCATCGGAGTTAAGTTTAATGAATTCTGCATTCGGTGGAGACCACAATGGATTGGTGGGGTTCTTTTTGTGGACAGATTCTGCCACTTCCTTCGAGTTCCTATGTAGATCATCCATTGTGATAGAAGAGAATAGTTCCAAGGATTTTAGCCAATGTATAGTTTTAATTGTGGCAGATTCAATTAAAGCCTCCCTAGTCCTTACTACTTTCCTTTCTTGAGAAAATTCTTGAGTTTCTTTCCTCCCAAATTGTTCATAGTATAGCTGCCCTTCCACATCTCCACATGATTCTTCCCTTCTTTGGCCATTCAAAGGTTGTAGGGGCAAAGAGGTTAGGAACATCAGCCTGTGGATTCCACCTGCACCCAAATAAAGAAACAAACCATTCTCACAAATATGCAATGAAAGGATAGGAAATCAGTAAGTGGTAGACTGGTAGCATGTTTCACCATTAGTCTTACACAGAACACATCAATTGGGAGACAAACACCAATTTGGTCTTTTTGTTTGGAGCAAGTCATAGGTATTGATCCTCTTATGAACAACTTCCCAACAAAAAACTGCAATTCTGGGTGGCACAAGGTTGCACCATATCTCTTCAGCAGGGAAAGAGCTGAAATAGGTAGTGGAAGGTTTAGATAGGGCTTTGAAGAATGAGGCACAAGAAGCAGGCCCGAAGAAGAGTAGGTCCAAATACGACTGTTAGGATTGACAGGGTCTTGGAAGACTTCTTGTAGGGTGTGAACTAGGTTAAGCGTATTAGGCATGCCAGAATCCCTTATTCCCCTTCTAAAACCCATCCCAACTGAAACCATTGTTAGAGTTTGAAGGACCCAAGAAGTTGGAGATTAGAAGATTATGTTTAGAAGATAAAGCAAATAACGAGGGGAATTGATCTTTTAGAGGGGAGTTTCCAATCCAAACGTGTCCCCAGAATTTTATATGAACTCCAGAGCAAAGGTCATACTTGACGAAGGGGAGGAAAGAAGGTAGTACTGCATTGATAGCTTTCCAAGGAGATGCTTGAGTTTCCATAGCTAATGCTTCAACATCCCGCCCATTGTCCGAGAGCCCATGAATGCTGATAATTACTTTACACCACAATTTGTCCCTCTCTAAAGGCGTCCTCCACAGCAACTTACCCAACAAATCTAAGTTCCTTCTCAGTACATTCCCTAGCCCTAATCCTCCAAGGGTTTACTTCTTTTAACTACTTCCCACTTGACCCTATGGTCCCTCCCGACTCCCATAAAAAAATCTCTCATCAATTTTTCTAGTCTTTGACCAACACCTTATGGGAGTTTGAAGACTAACATAAAGTAAACTGGAAGGTTTGCTAAAGTTGACTTAATCAGTATGATCCTTCCCCTTAGTGATAAGTACCCTTTTTTCCAGCAAGCAAGTCTCTTAGTAAATCTTTCCACGATGGGGTTCTAGAAGCTTGATTCCTTTGGGTTGGCTCTTAGGGGTAAACCTAAGTAGTTGAGAGACCATTGCATTACATTGCATCCCAAAATTGAAGCACACTCACAAATTTCCCTTCTTCCATATTTACATCTGCTATGCAACTCTTTTCAAAATTAATCTTTAGTTTTGACATTCTCTAAAAGAGTTGTACCATCATCTTCAGGTTTCAAATCCTTTCTAAATCCTCCCCATCACAGAATAGTAGGGTATCATCTGAACATTGCAAATGGGAGACCAGCACCCTATCCCTTCCTACTCTTCATCCTTTCACTAAATGTCTTGAGTCAGCCCTTAAGATCGGCCGACTTAAAACATCTGCAATAAGAGTGAACAAAAAAGGGGATAGAGGGTCTCCCTGCCTAATTCCATAGATAATAGGGAAGAAGTCCACCATTGCTCCATTAACTATCACTGAATAATGGCAATTTTGGAGATAACCCAAAACCCACTTGCACCATTTTTCCCCAAAGACGAAATGTTCTAACACCTCTAATAGGAAAGACCAGTCAACCAAATCATAAGTTTTCTCTAAAACCAGTTTACAAATGATACATTTTTTTCTATTCTCTTTAGTTCCTCTACACATTCATTTGCAATCAATATCTGATTAGTGATTTGCATGTTTTGAGCAAAAGCTCCTTGATTTGGAGTGATGATAGAGGGGAGAACTTCTTTAAGTCTATGGGACAAGACCTTAGCAATTATTTTATAGAGGCTATTTACCAAGCTGATAGGTGTAAAGTCCTTTGGGTGAGCGGCTCCAGACTTTTTAGGGACAAAGGCTAAAAAAGTGGCACTCAACCTTGGGTTTATCATACCCTCTCATGAAACTCAACAAAGACCTCTAGCAAATCCTCTTTAAGAATGTCCTAACATCCTGGTAGAAGGCCATATTAAAGCCATATGTCCCTAGAGCTTTGGATCTATCCATAGAGAATATTGCCTCCTTAATAAAATCCTCTCTATCCTTAACTTAGGATCTTCCAATAAGTAGGGCCACTCCAAACCTTCAACCCATACTTTTTCAAAAGGGCCTTCTTATATATGGATCTGAAATGATTTGCAAAGGCCTTGACAATATCTCCTTGTTGGGTAAGAGTCTTCTCATCTATCTCCAATTTGGTTACAAAATTCCTCCTTCTCCCATTAACTATTGCATGAAAAAACTTTGTATTCTTATCCCCTTCTTTCATCCATTTGTGCCATGACTTTTGTCTCCAACTAACTTTCTCTTTGTATAGGATGTCTTTCAAGTGCTTCTTTAGAGTCCATCTTAACTCCTTATCTCTCTCCTCCAACAAACCCTACGATTCCTTCAAATCTAGGTATTTAATCTGATCAAACACTTCTTGTTCATTTTTTCTAGTCTCCCAAAATGCTCAATATTCCAAGTCTTGTTTTTTTCCTCAAGAGCTATAACTTCCTATGGAACTTCATTCCTTTCCATTGAGTTTTGGGGTTAGATTCAAATCACAAATCCTTCACTTTTTGGATAAACCTAGGGTGGCAAAGCCACACATTTTCAAACCTAAATGGGGTCAGTCCTGCACCTACCATCTCCTCCTTGCCTAACGAAATTGGTTAGTGATATGAAGTGACTCTAGGCAAAGCCTTAGATACAATGTTACCCCAATGGTCCTCCCAATCCAGAGAAAAGAGAAATTTGTCAAGCCTTGAGCAAATAGGGTTAATCTGGAGGTTTGACCAAGTGAAACTATTATGGAGAAGGGGCAAATCCTTAAACTCAACTGAATCAATAAATTGATTAAACTTTCTCATGCTAGTCGTGATTCTCTGTTTCAGATTATTTGTCTCTTTTGTGAACCTAAAAACATTAAAATCACCTCCAATGCACCAAGGCCCTTCCCGAAGCCCTTTGATGTCACTAAGTTCATTCCGCATTTTATATCTCTCCCTGTAATAATTGGGCCCATAAACATTAGTCATCACCCATTCAAATCTATCCCCCACCTGTCAAAATTTGATAGATACCAAGAACTTGCCAACCAACTCTTCTACTCCTAACGCCTCATTATTCCATAATGCAACTATGCCACCTGAGGAACCCCAAGAAGGTGTGTGTGCCCAACTAATTCCCCTCAGATTCAAATTCTGCCCAACTAAATGGTAGAAATCAGAATGGGCCATTTTTTTTCTGATTTAGACCCCCTATTACCATGAATGGAGTAGACCCTTAGATATTTTGTGGGCATTGAAGTGGTGGTTTGAGAATGACATTTTAATGTCTTAGACTAGTTCATGGGAGTTAAGCTAGATAAACTCCTATTTAGGGCTGTAATCGGATTGGATTTAGATAAGATACAATCACATCTGAATAAGAAGGGCAGTCCAGTGCACGAGGCTCCCACCAATGTAGGGTCGTGGGAGGGACAGATGTATGCAATCTTACCCATACGCATACAGAGAAGCTGTTTTCAGGATTTAAACCCTGGTCACCCAGGTCACAATGGAGCAATCCAACCATTGTGCCAAGGCCCACCCTCATCATGCCACATCTGAATTTGATCCAATTATTGAAGCTTCAATTCCAAATCCACTTTATTGTCATTAAAATAAAGAAAAGAAAGAAAAGGGTGGGGAGTTAGGAAGGGAAGGAGATAATAGGTAATAGATAATAGATGGATGGATGGATGGATATAGATATAATGAAAATTTAATTGGACCGGATGGGATCAAATCCATGTAGATAGATACATTAGATCGATGGATGGATGAATATACATATAGTAAAATTTAATTGGAGTCAAATCCATGTAAGACCTGATTATTAAATTGATGCAGATTTTAACATCCAAATCTAAAATAATAGGATTAGATGCTTGATTGGGTTTTGGACTTTTAGAGTCTACTGAAAGTCCAACTCATATTGACTCAAATCATAAGTTTTGTGGTGATCAAGAGTGTCTCACAAACTGGTTGGGACGCTTTTGTACCTATGCTTGATTCAACCAGATACTTTGTTGCTTGATGACACTCTAGGCAAGGTATTCCCCTATTCTAATCAGGCCATCTACATGTTGAAGACTTCACAAATGCAAACTGGTTTTTTGTTCTAGCTATGGTTGCTATATCTTTTTTGGTGTTTAACCTAATTTTATGGAGAAATAAGAAGTGATCATTAGTTGTGAGGTCAAATGCTGAAGTAGAATAAAGGGCTATGGCTCATTGAGTATGCTCTTTTGGGCAAGTTAGGGGTTAATTTTGAGGGTCAAATAATGCTTTACTGTGACAATCAAGTGGCGATAAGTATTATTGCATATTAGTGCAATATGACAATACCAATGACATTAAGATAGATCAACATTTCAGTAGGGAGAAAGTTATAGTAGGAGTATTTTGTTTATCCTTTGTGGCATCTGAAAATCAGTTAGTTGATTTATTTACCAAGGGAACAACTAAAACCAAATTAGTAAATGATTTTAGGCAATCGTGTGCATACTGATACTTATGTCCATCTTGAGGGAGAATAGTGAATACACTGTACTATTCACCTTAGATGTATTATATTGTCTTTTCCTTTTAATATAAGTTAATGAAACAAATATGGCAGAGTTCATCTACTATCTTTTCAATCTTAGTAGCACTACATCTTTATCGAGTTTTAAAGAATTATCATTCTTGAATAATAGCTCTAAATCTTGTAAAAAGAGAAACTTGGTGGCAGTGTTTCTCATCTTTCTGGCATGAGCGACTCCATCTTTGTTGACCATTTGACTTGAAAGATAAAATGATCTCATTTATGGGCAGCCTTAAAATTTTTCTTCCATTTTCGATAATTTATTTATAAAAATAATTATTTTTTTATCATACTTTTCTTTGTTTTACATAAGAAATTTAGAATATTTGAGATATGTTAAATTTTCTGAGTTTCTTATTTTAGGCCCTATTTGGTTCAAAGGAATAGGGGTCCGGAATCGGAATCAGAATGATTTCAGGTGTTTGGTTGGATGGAATTAGAATCTGAATCCCTTCCCAAAGGAATGTTAATCCCCCATTTGAGGGAATGACCATTCCTGACCCACCCCTAGGAACCGGAATCCCATTCCCGCTTCTTAAAATAAAAAATAGCATAAAAGCCCTCAAACCCTTTTCACTACCCGATTCCAACTTTCTAACCCTCTCTCCCTCATCTCTCGTCCCTCCTTGCTTGCAGCTGAAGTTTGAAGAACGGATTTGGATTGAAGCTCCGACAACAGCAAGGTAAGTCATCGTGGATTTTGCTCTCTCCTCTCCTCTCTCTCACACTCTTTTTCATTCCTCCTGTCCTTTTGTTGTAGACTAGACTAGATCAGAAATTATTGGCTTCTATATCATCGATCGAGATGTTGAGGTTGATGATGCGGATGATCGGAGGGTAGAGTGGGTTGTTTTGTTGCTGGTCTTGTAGAAACAGGACTTGGGAGACTTCGAGGATGAGCACGGTGAAGGATTGGAGGGGGGGAGAGAGAGAGAGGTAGAGGGAGATGGTGATGGCGACGACTTTGTTTTTGGTTTTGACCACCGTTGATGCCGGGATGACTCAACCTCACGTGGGGTTTATTCCAGATTTGGCACCTTGTCCGATCGGTAGTGGTGATGATGGTCCGATGAACATTACTGTTGCTTCTTGTTGTTCATGGGTGTCGTTCCCTAATTCACCGCGTCATTCACTCTAATGTTTTCCCCTTTAAGTGCTTACTAATATTTTTTTATAATATATAGCTTTTTATAAATATTGTTTTAAATTATTTTTAATATTTATATTTTATAATATAAATATTTAATGCACTTAGGTTGGGCTTAGGTTGGGGA
This sequence comes from Nelumbo lutea, assembly GCF_056320005.1. Classification (NCBI taxonomy): domain Eukaryota; kingdom Viridiplantae; phylum Streptophyta; class Magnoliopsida; order Proteales; family Nelumbonaceae; genus Nelumbo; species Nelumbo lutea. The sequence goes on along the minus strand of NC_142691.1, from coordinate 28,114,993 downwards.
CCGAGCTCATGTTGCTAAATTAGCTCTGACCATAATCTGGCATAAATGTATGTGTTTATGTATGCATATATGTATGTTTATATGCAAATGCCTCTATATCTATATAGTTGGGCTAGGCTCAAGCTACCTAAGGGCTATTTGAAAATTAATATTCAAATTCGTATTTGTTAAATATTTGAATATTTGATTTTTCAATTTGACCAATTAATTATTTTAGATAATTAATAAATATATAAACTAAATATTTTATTTATATAAAGTATATGAATATATAAATTATTTATATAATTTAATTATTTTATATATAAATTATATAAAACAATTAAATATTTTATATATTATATATAAGAATTAAATAATCAGTCGAATTCAGATATTTATTGAATCAAATCAAGTCATATCTGATTCGAATCTGATTAGCTATTCGATATGAATAGGATATCTGAATTCAATTGATTAGATATTCAAATTATCCGAATTCGATTCGATTATGTTGAATCTCGAATTCAAAATTAGATTTTTGATACCGTTGATACCCCTACTCAAATGTTTTAATTACCACTTTATTAAAATATTAAAATACAAAATCATCCCTTTGAAATCTATAGATGAGGTGTAGTTTTTGTCCAATAAGAATTCTAGAAAGAGAGACCCATTCACACTTATAAGTAGTATGGATTCTTGTTATATTATGTTAATATGAATTGTTCTTTTGAGCCGGCTGGATGGTTATTGTGGCCCATCTATTCTTCCCTCTTTTCTACTCTCCTGTTTTCTCTACTATTAATGCTTGTAGGTTAGCAATTAAACATGGTATCAAGTTGTGAAGATCTATTTTCTCGTCTTGATCCGACCTATAAATCTCTTCTTTCTCACTCTTTTTTTGTCTAGTTTTTGATAAAAAAAACCCTAAATCTATTCATTGCCCATAAAAATATTTCTATCTAGGGTTTCCTTTTGGGTGTAGGGACCAAAATGGAAGGTTTACAACTTTAGTTTATGCTCTACTAGGCTTCTTTTAAAGTCTTTAGTCATTCTGCTACTAGGGAGACTTGTTTTGCGGCAAATCTAGGAATAGGACTGAGTAGACAATCCTAGTTCAGTCTCGTTTAAGCTTCTGGATGTGCCGATTACATTTGGTCATCTTTCCTAGGTTCGGGAAGGTGCAGGTTGTCTGTAACTATTCAAAAATTTGAAGCTTGTTGCTTTAAATTGTGCTTTGGCTCTAGTTCTCTCGAGGGCTTTGTGATGAGCTGGAAAAAGCTCAAAGAAGGTTTTGGTGGGGCACCACAATTAACAACAAATGTAAAATCAGCTGGCTGAAGTGGTGTCAGGTTTGCAAGAAAAAAAGGAGGGGGGTTTGGGATTAAGAAGTATTAGATGTTTCAACTTAGCCCTTCTGGTTAAGGAAGCATGGAGGCTCTACCACAATCCCTGTTCTCTTTGGGCAAGGGTATTCATAGGTATTTCCCAATTGGAAGTTTACTACATGCTAAAAAGCTTTACTGGGTGTTGTGGGGATGGAAAAGTCTTTGGGAAGGGAAAGAGCTTATGCTTAAAGGATGTTTCTTCGAAGTAGGGGATGGAGTGAACATAAATATGTGGTTGCATCCTTGGATCAAGGACCATCAGAACCTTAGAACGGAATTAACTAAGCCGGCGTGTTGTCAAATAGAACAGGTAAGTGATATCATTTGCGTAGAGAGTAGAATTTGGAAGGCTGAATCCATCAGACAGTGGTTTCTTACTAGAATAGGTGACAAAATTCTCTCAATCAGCATATCATCTGACATTGGCCACCCAAGATGCTGTTACAAATACCCACTCAGAAGTTACCTCTGAGGATATAAGAGCTTGGAGGAAGTTCTGGAAGCTAAACTTCATTCCAAAAATTAAAAGTTTTGGGTGTGAGTGTTCCATGACAGCCTTGCAGTTGGCGTGAATCTTAAGGTTAGGAAAGTTATACAAAATGACACACATTGGATCAGTGAAGCAGCTCTAGAATCAGTTAGCCACTGTCTATTCCAATGCCATTGGGCCAGGGCGGTCTGCTTCTCTTCCCGTTTGGTCTATTGACTAACCAAGGGGATCACACTTTTGCTTTCCAGCCTTTTGAAAGAATTCTAATGGCAAGATTTCTGGATTCAGAAGTGTACCCAAATGCTTTATCTATCTTTGCTTTATTTTGGCTGATTTGGAAAGGTAGGAATGATCTTATTTTCAATGAAGTAAACTTTGACATTGTTGATCGTGCTTCTATGGAAATGAGCTCTGTCCACAGCCTTCTAAGGATGGAGATTGGAGCCAACTCAAGTCCAAATTGAGTTGGATCAGGTATGACGGGCCTTCCACGCAAGTTTTGCTCACATAAGAATAGATGGTGCCTTCTTAGGATTAGGTAGGGTCGGTTATGATTTTACAACCTAGGTGGGGCTTTTTTTGTGTTCAGAAGTTGAGGCAGACGTCCCAAGACCCCCCTTTTTTCAGAAGCTAACGCCGTACTCAAAAGCATGAAGACAACTTCGTCTCTGGAGCTCAAAAGCATTGAAATTGAGTCAGACTGTGTCGAACTGGTGAACATTCTAAAAGGAAAATCTCTGCTTATGATAGAAATTTGGTTTGTTTATCTAGATATCAAAAGTGTTTCCAAGATTTTTGATCAAGTGTTTTTTCATCACATTCCATGGGCTTACAACCCTGTGGTTCAATAGAGAAGAGAGGAGAGAAAAGAGAAGAATCTATTTTGTTAATCTAAAGCTAGCGGCACCTAAGTTAGTATTTATACTTAGGGCGACAACTCGTAAGAAATACAAGAAGAATGGTAAAAAATGCCCCTACTAGGCCTTAGGCCGCTATACATTACAACACTCCCCCTCAAGATGGAGCATATATGTTAATCATGCCCAACTTGTCACATAGTTCATTATGCCATAAATAGTAAAGACTCTTTGTAAGAACATCTGCTAGTTGTTCATTGGAACTGATGTAAGGAATGCAAACTTTTTCCTTATGAAGTGTTCATCAACTTCAATATGCTTGATCCTATCATGAAGAACTGGATTGGCAGCAATATTAATGGCTGCCTTATTGTTATAGTAGTGAGACATTGGGCTATCAACAGAGAGACCCAACTGTCCAATCAAATTATTTACCCATAGTACTTCAGCAATTCCATGTGCCATGGCCCTATACTCGACCTCAACACTAGATCTGCCACAGTAGTTTGTTTTTTGTTTCTCCAAGTAACTAAGTTTTCACCAACAAAGGTATAATATCCACTAGTTGATTTCCTATCATTAACTGCCCCAACCCAATCTACATCTGTATAAACTTTCACTTTCATATGATCATGTTTCTTGAAAAGTAATCCAGTTCCTGGATACTTTTTCAGATATCTGAGAACCCTCTCAACTGCTTCTAAATAAGAGGATGTTGGTGCATGCATAAACTGACTAAGTACATCGACAACATAAGCTATATCTAGCCGAGTCATTGATAGGTAGAGAATTCTTCCTACCAGCCTTTGGAATTTCTTGACATCTGTCATGGGTTCTTTAATACAATCACCAAGCCGATGGTTTTCCTCAATAGGAGAATCTACAAGCTTTGCTCCTAACTTTCTTGTGTCCTACAAGAGATTTAAGACATACTTCCTTTGAGAAATGAAGATGCCCTTTTTTGAACGAGCAACCTCAATACCAAGGAAATAACGTAGTTATCCTAGATCTTTCACCTCAAACTGCATAGCAAGAGATTCTTTGATCTTTTTAATCTCAGAGTCCCAATTCCTCGTAATCACAATGTCATCAACATAGACAATTAATACCACAACATTCTTTTGGTTTCTCTTGACAAATAGAGTATGGTTAGATTGGCATTGCTTGAACCTAATTTGTTAAAGGGCCAAGTGAAATCTACTGAACCAGGCCCTTGAGGATTGTTTCAAACCATATAGAGATCTTTTTAGTTTGCAAACTTTCCCTTCACACCCTTGTGCTACAAACCCAGGAGGCTGAATCATGTACACTTCTTCTTCTAGATTCCCATTTAAGAATGCCTTTTTGATGTCCAGTTGGTAGAGCTCCTAATAAAAGTTAACAACCAAGGATAGTATAATTTGAATAGTGTTCATTTTAGCAACCAAGGCAAAAGTCTCAACGTAGTCAACCCCATACACCTGAGTATACCCTTTTGAAACTAACCTGGCTTTATACCTCTCAATTGACCCATCTGCTTTATGCTTTACTATGAATACCCACTTGCATCCCATTGGCTCTTTGCCTTCAGGAAGATTGACCAAATCACAGGTGATGTTTTTGTGAATAGCACTAATTTTTTCCTTCATTGCTTCTATCCATTCAGGTATAAATAAAGCTTTTGCAACACTTTTGGGAATGAAGACATAATCAATGACAGTAAAAAAGGCACAAAATGAGGGAGAAATGTTTTCGTAGGACAAGAATTGAGCAATAGGATGCTTAGTAGTACATGATCAAACTCCTTTTCTATGAGCAATTGGGACATCAAGATCAAGATCATTCGTAAAGTCATCAATAGCAATAGGTTCAGTAATATCAAAAAGAACATAGGTACCTAGATTTTCCTTCAAGGAGTCAGGTGGTGTTGGATGTATAGTCTAAAGTTGTCCACAACCTTTGAGTTCAGCTGTCCCTTACAGTGCCTCAAGAAGACACGAACTGGAGAGGAGTTAGAAATATATGGAAAATGAATTTGAGGAGTTGGAGCTTGCCTCTCCTCCTAGAGGCTTGGAAGAAGGGTTCAGATTTAAATGACACATCTATCAACACAAAGTACTTATGTGTGACTAGATTAAAGCATTTGTAACCTTTTTGAGAAGAGGGATAATCCAAGAAAACACATGGAACAGATTTGGGATCCAATTTACCCCAACTGGGAGGGAGATCATCAATAAAACACTTACACACAAACACATGTAGGGGAATGGAAAATAAAGGAGATTGAGGAAAAATAAGTTGATGTGGGGCTTTGTATTACAGGAGGCGCGATGGCATTCGATTAATAACATAAGCTGCAACCATCACAACATCAACCCAAAACCATTTTGGAACATGCATGTATCATACTACAGGCAACTTCGAGGAGATGACAGATCTTCCTTTCAGCATTGCCATTTTGTTGCGGTGTTCTGGCACATGAACTTCTATGAAGAGATTCATGAGAGGAGAAAAAGTTGGCTAAGTCATGATGGAAATACTCCTTCGCATTATCCGATTGGAAGATTTGGACTTCAACATGAAATTCAGTGATAACTATGCGATGAAAATCTTACACAATCTTGGGTACCTCTTCTCTCAAATGCATGGGATATATAACCAAGTGTATCTCGAATAGTCATAAATAAAGCTGATAAAGTACTTGTACCCACCCTCAGTAGGTATGTTTACAGGGCCCAAACATCAGAAAAGACAACATGGAAAGGCAAAGTAGATCTTTTATTATTTGATGAAAAAGTTGTTCTACAATGCTTGCTCTGATGCCATGTAGTTCGATAGAAAAGAGAGAAGAGAAGAGAGAAGAGAGAAAAGAGAGGAAACTATTCTGTTAATCTAAAGTTGGCGACACCTAAGTTAGTATTTATACTTAGGGTGACAATTCAAAAGAAATACAAAAGGAAATGGCAGAAATGCCCCTACTAAGCCACAGGCTGCTACACATTACAACAAACCCCTATGCGCACTTCCTTTCCGGTGAGAGATGTAAATTCGGTTCTTGGTTTTCCTTTCTAGATGAGCATCACTCCATTTGTAGTAATATAAACTCATTAGGCCCTGAGCCTATGCTTTTAATGAACTAAATTAAAGAAAAAAAGTATAGAACAATTTGTTTGTGTGTGACTTCAGTAGTAGTTGTGTGCTTTGAGGTAAGCCATGTATTCTATTTTTGGAAGGTGTCTTCTAGGAATAGACAACTTGTTAGGAAGTCTTCTAACTTGATAATCCCAACTTGCACAATTGATAAATAACTAGCATGCTTTTGGATGAGTACAATTCAGAGAATGGTAAATTTTTTTGATGTTATTCATATTTTTAGGGTTTTCATGGGATATATAATTGGGAAAAAGAAGGAACCTAAGGAAGAAGATGCTGAATATTCAATTTGTTATAGAGAAAATGCAACTGTTATGTCTTAGTTATTGGTTTCCATGATTCCAAGGGTTTCTAGGATTGTCCAACACTTTTCTATTGCATTCAAGATTTGGGATAAGGTTTCTAATTCTTATGGACAGTGGAAAAGCCAAGTGGTTAGAGCACATTCTTAGGCCTTTTTAGGGAGCAACATGTGTCAATATGGTAGTTTGCGATTTGGGATGCTTCTTTCAACTAGATTGGCCTTGCTTCGTTTGTGGAGTTCAGATCTGCGCCCCACTGCCTCTCGCCCCACAAATGCCCCACACACCGAGCATCCGCCACCTGTCCATTACCATGTGGTCAGCATTCTTGCGTACAGGGCTAATAAGACGGTCGTTAGCTTGTCCTATTAGCCCCAAAACTAGCCCAAAACCCTCATTTCTACATTCCCGCCCCCTCAATCAAACTCTCGTTCTAGAACTGGCTGTCCCCTAACCCTGTTCTTCTCCCCTCCACCCGAGATTGGATCCAATTCCTTCTCCAGCATCGATGACTGCTCCGGTCAGCTCACCTTGACCAGATATTCAATAATGCTCATTTTGTTTTGCTATTTTTTTTTCATTTCAAATAAGAGAAACCCCTGTTATTTTTTTCTTTTTTTTGATATATATATATATATATATATATATATATATATATATATATATATATATTATTTCAAATCAGAGAAACCACCAGCAACAATGTTTTTTTCTTTGGCACTGGCGATACAACACACTGTAAGTTCCATTTACGTTTCTTGCCAAACTACTCTTTCAAGTTCCATCCACTAAATTCAAACAAAGGACAATTGAGGAGGTTTAAAACAAATTCTACGTCAATAGTGATGATATACATCTCCAATATGTGAACCAAAAAAATCCCATAATTGACATCAGAACCAAAACAGAGAGAAAATAATAAAGCAAAGTGGACTTGTTGCGGCGACAAACAAAAGATCAACATTGACATGCCATAATGATCGCCGGTGGTTGTTGTTGATGGCCGGTGGTTTCTCTGATTGAAATGAGAAAACAAAATATTAGAGAACATGGGTTTCTCTGATTTGAAATGAAAAAACAAAATAGCAACAAAATATGAGTATTGGAGAATACCTGGTCAAGGTGAATTGGTTAGAGTGGTTGCCGGTGCCAGAGGATTTGTATCCAAGCTCGGGTCGAGGGAGAAGAATGGGGGTCAGGGGACGGCCAATTCAAGCACGAGGGATCGGTTGAGGGGGCTGGAATGTAGAAATGAGGGTTTGGGACTCATTTTGGGGCTAATAGGACAAGTTAACGGCTGTCCCGTTAGTCCCGCATGTGGGAATGCTGACTGCATGCGAATGGACAGGTGGCAGACGCTCGGTGTGGGGTGAGAGGCAGTGGGGTGCAGATTTGAACTCTTGTTTCCGATGCCGTGAAGTATCTTTTTTGTCGTTCTCACTATCCACGTTGGTGAGGGTTTACTTTTCTTGGAACTCATGTTTAGTGTCTTACAACATTATTATTATACTTTTATTATATATTTAGTAACATAAAAATAATAAAATAATATTACATGACATCATATATGTATAATAATATGCATAAAAATAACAAAAATATAATAATACTTAAATATAATCAATTGTGTCATTTTTAGTTGGGAGGATGATTTGGGCTTGAATCTTGAGTGTCAACCACGATTATGGGACTTGCATATTGTGGTTTCTGTTTTAGGTACACTCGTTAAATTAATTGAAACCAAATCTGGTTTGATTCAACACTAGATCGGTCTAGGAGAATTTGATTCTATAAAAGCTTGTGGTTTCTGTCTTAGATACACTCATTAAATTAATTGAAATCAAATCTGGTTTGATTCAACACTAGATCGACCTAGGAGAACTTGATTCTATAAAAGGAGAATTTGATCAATGCTTGGGCTATTAAAATTGTAAAATTCCGGCCAATAAGCCCCAACAAGGTTCGGCCTTTTTTGTGTTTTAACAGTGGTACGATGAAAGTGATGGAGATCTCAGCCCTTGAAGGAGTTCAAGATTGACACAGTGAAAATAATGGTTTGATGCAAAGTTGCAGCAGTTTGAATCCGATACGGACCACCACACTTCCAATTAAATTTATTTGTTTTTTTTTTTTTTGAGTAGTGTTGCTGGTTTGATTGTCATTATTGGCTGAGAATATTCAGATCATAAATCTTAATTTGGTGCATGAATTAGAACACCAAACTCTAGGCCGAATTGCTTAGGAGGGGTCCAAATTGTTGGGCCGATTCCAAGGTCATTGGGTGGGCTGTTAACAACCCATAAAGATCACTTATAAGTGGTCAATTTTCTGATTTTGATCAAGGGTTTGATGGGCCATTACATGGACCAATTTGGCCCATGCTTTGGAACCCAGTTTTGTTAGATTTAAGCATTATTAACTTAGTCGGTTTTGGACTGGTGTATGGGTTGGTTTGCTTTTTGATGTTGGGTCCATATTTTAAGTTATATTTGTTTAAGAGAACCCTATACCATTATGGGTTGATAATGTGTTAATCTAAATGGACTTAGGTCTCACAAGTTTTGATTGCTTGTTTGTTTATACTGGGTGTTTATATGCTGTGTGAATGTGCTTCCATCATATGCCCATCATGATTGAATGCACATCATTTTCATGATATTTAGCAGATCATTAAGTCATCCCTTTCTTTGTAGGTCCCTCTCTTATTTCCTCTCCAAAAAGGGAAACCCTATAGTAACCCTAATTTGTAAGACCCACACAAATGTGACTTTTAAAAGTTAGTAGATGTCATTTTGGTGAGAGTTAAGAACTGAATTGGGGACTGTTATTTTAGTTCCCTCTTGAAGAACATAAGTGCATGACGATATAGATCAGCATTAGATGACGTCTTTAAAGGCCTTTTATAATTTATGTGAAAACGGGCTGAAGTAATAACCAGAGATGCACCATAAAATTAGGTTCTCCGCTAACTGTAGATACCAATTAGATCAACTTCATGTAATGATAGGGGTGTTGTTTACTAGTGGGGTGTCTATCTTAAAATCGAAGACCCTTTTGCAATACCTTGGGGCATGAATATGATATGTGAGTATTTATTGATTAGAAATGTTTACCCTAAAATTGATATGAACCTTATTTGATGGAAGTCAAAAGGAAAGTTCATGATGGATGAGAGGATTCATGATCCTTCATAGAAAATGATGAATTTATACAACTGAAATAGTTAGCTCAATGCACCTATGTGATTCTTTACATTCTCAGAGATATGGAGAATATCTCAATCCCTAAGATAGAGGGAAGTTTCATGGATGAACAAATGAGAATGGAACATAGATAAAATCACATTTTATGATAATAACATGAAATAATAATAGGTTGTGGACTAATTAATTTCTCGTGTAATTTTTCAGAAATGATACACAAACCATTCATTAGACTTCTAGATGATAATAAACTTAAAGGACTAATTTATATTAACTGATAATGAAACCTAAACATAGTATTTGCTTTGAAAAGCTTGACAAGGTAACTAACCAAAAGGCATGGAAGTTCCTAATGTTACACCCTTGATTCATTAGATAATTTTGTTAGAGACAATTTGATAGAATCACCTCATATAAGGTGATTATAGATTGTGTTAAGATAATTTATAAAGAGTAGAATTATTTTGCTCGGCAAAAGGTCTTCAAACAAATATTGATGACTATGAAAATGTTTGAAAACCAATTTAGGACTGTGTTCTGAAAATGATAGTGTTTATAGATGAATTAGAGACTTTCGGAAGTAAATTGGATGATGACACTAAAATTGATGCCATTCTCAATTCTTTGTCCACATTAATGAATTTGTTTTCAACTATAACATGAATATGCTAAAAGCTATCTTGTAGGATCTTGGCAATATTTTGCAATGGGTTAAGGAATTGATAAAGAAGAAAGAATGTATGTTTGAAACTCAGGTTATAGAGACCAATATATTAGTCACTTTTGCATCTTGGTTTATTAACTTTAGAACATTTATTCATGCATGTGATACTATGCAAAGGTTTAAAGAAAGTAGAAAACTGAGTGATGATGAGGTTGTGCTTTACATGGGGACATTTACAATAGTTGTAATTGCTATTATAGGAATTGGAATTGGAGGATTTTGGGGAGTTTTATTTAGGTTCTCTTTATATACCCCAACTTAGAAATTTGATTTTAGCTTCTAAATTGTGTAAAGACAATTGTTTTATTTTATCTAGCAATAAAGTTACAACTAAATTGAAGTTTCCACCTAAATTTTTGGGAAATGCAAATTTAGGAAAATTCAAAAATTTTCAAGAAAAATGGATTTTTTCTTGGTTACTCATTACCCAATGGGGAGATAAGAGATTCTTAGGGTTTAGGGACGAGGGTACAGTGTGGGAAGGTGTTAGGCACCCCACACATGCCCGGTTAGACTTGCCTTTACTTCATCAATGTTTTAAGGATTAGTCTAATAATTTAGGCTCTAGATTAAAACTACAACACACTAAATTGTTGAAAGAAAAAAAAAAAAATAATTGTTATATCCTTATACCAAGAAAACAAAGACTATCAATAACCGAAGTGAGAAGAAAAACAAACAATTAGCATAGCTCTAAGTTAATTGAAAGCTATCAATGCTAGAATTGATTCTAACAGGATGAATAAGACTAACCATTGCGAGATGAATGAGAGATTAGGAATAATAGGACAATGGAGGTTAAAGGCTAAAAGGGTGCCAAAAGATGTATGAAATAGTAAAAAACATGTGAGATTATTGGTTACTAAAACATGTATACTAAATAAAACAAAGCTAATGAGAAGACTCAGGTACAAAACAGACTAAGGTTATTTTATCTACTCTATACTAATGCTAGGATAACTAAGCATCAGATGGAAGTATTTAAACATTCAAATGTAGGAAATGCTAATATGATGCAATACTAATGAAATTCAAAATGAAAGAGGGACCCGCTAAGATATTTGATTACACAAAAACAAGGATGACTTAATGATATAATGCAGAATGATGCATGAGTTGCACTATACAAGTGAATAAGCAGCTAAAAATATTAAAAAAGAAATAAAGGACTCTAAAGACGACCGACCTAATGCTTACACTGGACATTGAGGAAGCTTCCTAATTCGGTAGTGCTATTCATATTTTGTTGGTTTGAAAGAAGTAATGCTTTTGTTGGTTTTTATAGCCCAATTTAGTAATAGAGTTGACTGAAAAATATGTGCAAATTTGATTTACAAATGTATGTGCAGTGTAAAAGATATACGAGTATTTGTTCAGGCCACATCAGGTTTGGGTCTGGCTTGGGCTGCCTAAGGCCTCAGCTTAACCCCAACCCAAATTTCGGTCAGACCCACATTTGTCGTGCAAGCCCAGCCCAAGCCCCCAAGATCAGGCCGATGCTGTGCAAAAACTTGGGTTGGGCTGAGAATGGGCCAGCCCAAGTTGCAGTGTTGACATGGTCAGTCGGCCCAAATATGGAGGCATAGGATGAAACCCGCATAACAGCGTATTCTCCCTGATATGGTTAGCGGAACTTACATGTCTCTCCGATCGGAATATGTATTATCAGAAAAAAAGTTAATATTAATAAAATATTCCAATTCAATTTCAGTTTAATTTATAAATGTTATTCAATATCCAAATCCGATCCTGGTCTGATCGGAATCTAGGTGAAAAAATCTAATGCAAATCAAATATGTAGACTAATCAGAAAGCATATATGAAACTAGACCTAGATTTTTATTTTCTATTCTTTTTGTTTTTTATTTTAACTCTTTTTTTTCTTTTTTCGTAGAAAGGAAATTCATTAAAACCAAGAGAACCAAAGTACAACAACACAACCGCAGCACACCATTTGAAACAAGAAAACAGAAACCTAAAGACAAGAAGACTACTCAACGAGAGAAAGCAGAACAGAACAAACCATGACTAATGTACCCTTTTGATTTCTAACTGATCTGATCTGATCTGATCTTCTAAAGTGCAACACGTGGCAAATACAGACCTTGCATTCTTTTATAGGTCTTGTATCTTACAGAAATTTACAGGAGAATGCCTTGAATTCACATATGGACGGTTAAGATTGTCTTATCGGACTACAAATCATGCTTAAAATAAGAGTTTGTTTTAGACTGAACTCAGTTAAGTTACCAGTAAATCGCAACCCAAATCCGTGTCTGGATGAACTCAACTCCTAATCGAATTTTGATAAGAACTCAACTGTTTCCAAAAACAACTAGGATTAATCTTTACGTAACCTTCGTTCTATAAATACCACCCAACCCTATTCGCTTTTCTTCAATTTTCATTCGGTTTTCTTCTTTTCGGTCTTCAGTAGTCAGTTTCTCTTGACGACTTCCTTCCCTTTCCATCTTCTTCACTCTAATGGCTTCCAATGTGCAGTTCTCCTCCCTCTGTTTGCTTCTTCTGCTTTCATCTTTCTTTGTTTTACCAACCAGGGCAGATGATACTTCGACTGTTGTTCATCATGCCCAAGAAACACCAGTAGAGAAGATCAAGAACGCTCTCTCTGATTCAAATTACATCACCATGTCCATGACTCTTGAACTAGCTCTCAGCAAACTGATCCCAACTCATGAATTCTTCAACAACAAAGATTTCAAAAGTCTCACCATATTATGCCCTTCTGACAAAGCATTCATGTCCCCCAACTTCAAGTACGCAGGACCTCCATTGACCCTCCTCAGATACCACGTTGCACAGGCAAAGCTGGACAGGGAGGTTTTGGAGACATCTCAGCTGCACTGGTCCAAGGTCGAAACCCTTCTTCCTGGGCATCCCCTTGTGGTGACTTCGGTAAAGGGACAGGCTTCTATCAACGACGTCAAGATCACGCACTGGAATCTCCACTATGATGGGCATGTGATCGTTCATGGTGTCGAAGACTTCTTTGATCCTGGTTTCCAGACCATCTGGTTTCCACAGTACGATGGTGAAGTATTGGTCGCTAATGACAAATCGTATGCAATGGCTTTAAAGGAAGCTTTTGATCTTTTTCTTGAGCAGAAAAACGGTTCAGCCGTTATATTGGCTATTGTGCTTTCAGCTGCTGGGATCCTCGTGTTGTTCCTCTGTCAACTTCTTCTGCGACTATGTTGGCCTAGACATAAAGAGGACATGGATGGATATTTTCCTATTGAATCTATTTCTGTTGTGTAGGGTTCTATTGGACTTTATGCTTTTATTTTTTTTTTTAAATTAATTTCATTTGTAAGAATTGTATGATACGACTTTCACATATCATTGATGAATTAAGTTTTATTCATTTAATTGTCCTTGTACATTCATTTGCAATATCTGTAGTTTTTACTTTGTTGTTCTCCTAAAGGTCAAATGGCCGATAGCCCAGTCGAGAACCAACTCAATTTCAAGGTTGATGATCAGATTCGTTCAATGAAAACAACACGAAATAACCAGCTGGGTTGACGTCATCAGTTTAAGTTTCTAGTTTTCTACTTTCTCGAGAAATCAACTGTTAAAGAGAACTTTTATACTTCACGGAAAGAATGAAGGAAAGAAACACGGAGCTTTGCTAGATCTGATTTATGGAGTAGGAAGTTCAAATTCTATGTATTGCTATCTCAATGATCTTAAATTATTAGTGTCGCAGGACGCAGGAGATAGGAAGTCTGGTGGTAATGACCAGGTCTGTACATGGGTACAAGATAAAGCGTACCGAGCAATTTTATGAGCAACAGTTAATTAATAGACCAGGGTATTAGTGAACTGGGAGGGCACATTTTTAGAGTTCTAGTAATTATGCACGTGCATTGCAATTGAGATTTTTTTTTTTTATATTAATTACTTGAATTTTAGATATATTATAATTAAGATAAAAAATGAAAACTAATAAAAATAATAACATGATTGAGAATAAACTCAAATGCTTGTAGTAAATGTGCACGTGCATTTTATGTGGAAATTTAAATAATAATAATAATATTATTAATTTTTTATTTCATTTTTTCCATAAATAAAAATAAATTTAATTTTAACAAATGTTTTTATTTATTATGATGAATATATAACATTGTAAATGTTCTCAAATGCGATGAAAATTTGTAATTTTTCATTGTTTGTGTTTTATTATTATTTTTAAATATTTATTATTCAATTATGGCATGAGTTTCTTTGAAAAGTTGGATAATTGACCCACCATCTAGATAAGAAAATAACTTTATTTTCGGATTTTTTAAATTATATATCATCCATATCATATAAATAATTTTTACTTATCATACTTAATTTTTGTTTGACATAATTAATATATAACTTTTATATATTCTTTTGATTACTTGTACTTTTTTATTTTTTAAAGATTTATTATTTAACTATCATAATTTCGGTTAATGCATTTGATCCAAACCACTAACCCATATCCCAAAAAGGAAAATAATTTGATTTCCAGGTTGATATTAAATTTTATATTACATTTTCATCATTGATAATGAATGTATAATATTAGAGATATGCCCAATATTTATTTTTATGAATATTTAACATTAGGTATGTGCCCAATTTTTTCTATTTTTATTTTTGTTATTATTTATATTTTCTATTTTTAAAAATTTTATTATTTGACCATGACGTCATTTCATTTATAGGTTGATTTTAACTTTGGTATTCCATTTTCAACATTAATAAAATTACTTATTATATTTCATACATATTTTTTTAGTATAATGAATATTCAATATTAGATATATCCAATTCTTTTATTTTTGTATTATATATTTTATATATTTTATTTTTTTATTATTTAATTATGACATAATTTATTAACTCATTTGACCCATAATGGTTGAATTGTTTACCCACCACTGGGAGGGAAGAAAATTGTTTTCTTTTTAAATTATTTTTCATAGTATTAAAATTAATTTTGTGGATTTAATAAGAGAATATACCTTAATATGAGATTTAATGAGAGAGAATAGGAAAATAGTTTTATTTCTAATTGGCTTTAAATTTTACATTCATTTTCATCATTAATAAAACCATTTCTTATTTATCATACTTATTATTGTTTAATGTGTCAAATATATGATATTAAAAATATTTTCAATATTTTCAATTTCTATATTTTTCATTTTATCTATTTTTGAATTTTATTATTTAATTGTAACAACATGGATTGACCCATTTGACCCAAAATGATTTAATTTCTTACCAATGCCTAGATGAAAACACTATTTTTTTTCAAGTAGATTTTAAAAGTACTTTTTATGTTATTGGAATTATTAATTTATTATGTATGGATTTAATTAATATAATTTAATAATGAGAAGAAATAAAAATATCTTAAATATATGATTCAATGAAGGTGAATGAAAATTAATACCTTAAGTTGAATTTAATGAGAAGAAATTGAATGCATTGAATATCTTATAATTGTATCTTTTCAACTCATTTAATATTAATAATTGATTACCCTTTTGCCCTCATTTTTATCAATAAATTTGAATATAGAAAAGTAAATTTTGTCCTAAAAAATTCCACAGATATTACTAAGGATATTCATTCTTTTTAAAGTAGTATAGATTTATTAGAATAAGAGTGCTCCACCGAGGGGTCAAATGATCCTCCAACAAGAGAATGATCACTGAAGCAGCATCGCCTTCAAAGATTGCAGAAGAAATATCAGAAGAAAGGGAGAACTTTATGCTCTCAAGAAGAGCTGAAGCTTCACTAATCAGATTAGGCCATCATTGAAATTGTTCTAGTAAAAAGCATGGAACCATGCTCATTACGAATAATGATGCCAGGTGGGGATTGCCAATGCTTCACATGTGGGTATATCAATTCAGGATAGATACCCTTAACAGTCCATGGAAATGGCCTGGTACATTGACCACTGGGTTCAACATATATTGTATATGAAATTTCAGACCTTAGGGTGTGTTTTTTTCTGGATTTCGAGGATAAAGTTGGTCAATGGGATTTTGATTTCCATTGACCAAGAATCTCATGTTCAGTTTTCAGATTTATGTAGGGAACAGGGAATTAAAGTTTATTTTCCTGGGTATCACTTATTTTCCGGGTAAGTGATACCTATCTCCTAAGTGGATAAATAACTTTCCCATCTAGGGAAAAAAATTGCTAACACTTCAATGAGACAAAAATGTTTTTTTAATAATGGATTTTTATGGCTAAAATGATGGTTACCTTATTTACCTAGGAAATAAAAGAACATGGGTGTAATAAGTATTTACCAGAAAAAAACTTACCCAAGTAATTGCATTTATCTGAATAAATAACTTACCGAAAAGCAAACAGGGCATTAATGTTAAATCATTTATAATCATGTTGAGGTCAACAAGGTGATAGATGGCTTAGCAAATAAGTTAGTTTTGTGATCGTGTCTTTGATGAACTACCTATAGAGATTCAAAGAGATGATGGAACTGGTTTGCCTTTCCTTAGATGTAGATAAATTTTTATCCATGTTCTAAGAGACCATTGGACACAATTGAATTACATGAGCTAGTGGTCTTCTTGTATAGATTTTCTCCGGGGATAAGTTATATATACCAGGAGTAATTAAAGTTTGTGGGGTTAAAAGAAAAAAAAAAAAACTATTGTGAGGATCAGTTTGGTAATAATAGATATAGATAATCTAATAATTTAGTTTAATTTAGTATTTTTCTACTTGGTTCAAAAGAAAGAAAATTTATTATCAATCGTGATACAAGACCCACCATCCCATATAAGGAGCTAGGGAAGAATCTGGATAAAAGCTGCCTGACAACATTTATTGGATACATGACTAATATTTTGATCCCAATCCCCAGTGGAATACCCATTTCTTTCACTCAACGCAACATTTGCAAAGGAAGTATTTTTCCACGGAATGGCTGCATATTGAACATTTTACCGTCTCTGCTGCTGCCTGCTGGATTATTATTATTAGCTGATATTGGAACAATCAGACGAATGCAGTGTGCCTTGGTATGCTTGTCTTGTACGTATTCATTTAACATGTACAGTCAAGAAATTCCCCTGCGCTCAGGTTCTGGATCCCAGGCCACTTTTCAAAGTCCTCAATTAATAGGGATAATTAATGTCTTCTACTGCATCTTCACGTTCAGATCCGAAGACCCTCCAAACATTTCATAATTGCATCCTCAAGGTTTGCGACTGCGTTACAGTGTGCCATCTTGTAGTGGGAGGATTGTCTTCTCACTCCAAGCCCTGGCCTTGATAACTTTTCATCTCTAATGGAATTCAGTATCTTAATTTTGTAGTTTTAATTTTCTCTGGATCGCTTTGTTCCAAGGTAAAATGGTCTCCATCTGAACTTTGGTTTCTTTTGTAATAAACCTCATACCTTGGACAGATTTTCTTATCCAATCACGATCATGACCTCCATAGAAACAGACAATCTTTCCTGACTTAATTAATCTACGAAACAATTAATAAATTGTGTACTGTAGACCCACTTTAACAAAATTCAGTCCGTGTTAGAGAGTCCAGTTGTACCAAGAAATCAGTCCCCCAGCTCTCTCGCTCCCAAAGTTCTACTTCAGTTTTGATGCCGAAGGGGTACGCTTGAGCACCCCAAGTTTCCACAATTGGATCGAAGTGCATTGGTGTGGCTAATCACACCTTGTTTGTTTAAGACTACCAGTATGGACTTCCTACGGAAGTTCCATTTTTCCTTGATGTACCACATGAAGGCCCAATGTATGCATATATTATGATGGATTGGCCAGCCACAACCAAGGCATCTGAGAACCTACTTGATCGACACTTGTTTCTGGAGTTATTTTAATGGTCTGATCCACGATTGGTAGCCAAACTACTTCAAAGCTTTCTTTTCCCTCAACTTTGCTGTTATAAATCTTGGTGAGAGAAGGAAATTCTTCAACATTGACGAAAAGATCTGAGATGAAGAAGGCAATGGACTCGCCCTTGAGTCTGTCCAAGCTGACCTACACCACCAAAGCTATTGAGCGTGAGAACCATAATTTTTGTAGATGAAAAAACAGCTAAAAACTTAAAATTTTGAATTAGGAGGAAACAATTCTTATGAGTCAATCAAACCTTTTATTCCTTGTTATGACCAAGGATCCGCTTTTCTGTTTAGGAGAAAAGCTTTAAAATTAGTTCCATGTTGTTTTCATATTCGATTCAGAAGTTGTTCAAGGTTTCCACATACTCGGCGAAACCTACAAAAACACTTTTTGTTAAATTGCATTTCCAAGCATGGTCTTTACACTTTTCCAAATTAAAAAACATTTAGTTCGATTACATGTCAATGGATGAAGTCTCAGAGAGAGAGAGAGAGAGAGAGTATAGGTCTCTTCGTTGCATTTTTATTAGATACAATTCATCTCATAAAGGGTACAAGTGCTATAATCCAGTAACTTCACAAGAAATTATTTTTAGACATGTGGTTTTTGATGAGAAACAGTTTCTTGGGATCACTCAAGATAGTCTTTCCTCTGGACCTCTAGATTCAGTGCTAGTCACTCTACTTCCTGTCCCCTCAGTTGATGGCATGTAGGAGAGTTCTATTTCTCCTCATGATACTACTTCCAGTCAGCAAAGTATGGCTCCAGGTTCCTCTTTCATTTATTGTTCTACTAATGGCTCATCGTCTCATAATGGCACCCAGATAGAACCATCACATCAGAGAACACAATTCCTTCAAGATATTCTTCACACCACACTTGTTCTTCCTCCTCCAACCGCACAAACTCACTCGATGATCACTCGTTCCATATCTGCCCACCCTGCTCAGACTGCTACAAGGTATCCTCTACTTGAAGGACTTCTAGCAGATAGTGGGGTGTATGATGTAGAACTATCTTCCTATGCTTAGGCGTCCAAGTCTCCAAAATGACACATGGCAACTTGTTTCCTATGATCCCACTTTGAATGTTGTTGGCTCTAAGTGGGCTTATAAAATCAAGAGAAAACCTAATATCTCTGTAGAAAGGTATAAATCTAGATTAGTTCCTTAAGGTTTCTCTTAGGTTCATGGTGTTGACTTTATTGATACTTTTAGTCTTGTGGTTAAGCCAACCACTATCCGTGTAGTCTTATATCTAGCCATGTCACACGGATGAGACATCAAACAGTTGGATGTTCACAGTTCTTTTTTGAATGGTTTTATTCATGAAAAATATATATATGAGACAATCTCATGGTTTTGAGGATTAGACTCGTCCAGTTGTCTGAAACCAATGAGGTTAAGACTTGTTTAGAGAACAAAAGGATACCAGAGATTAAAAGAAGAGAAGAGAAGAGAAGAGAAGAGAAGAGGAGGAAGAGAAAATAGAAGAGAAAGAGGGGTTTGGTCTGCTTAGTCTGCTGCCACAAGTGATATTTAAAATTAGGTCTACAACAATAAGTGGTACAATGACAGGAATGCCCCTGTCACTAGAAACAACAAAAAAAGAATTCTAACAATACTCTAAGAGTACTATAAACAAAGGAAAAACATATGAACAAGTGGGGACCACAAGCTGGTCAACCATTTTCTCTACACTCCCCCTCAAGTTGGGAAAATATATTGATCATTCCCAACTTTCTTAAATCTGACTCAAGCTTGATTTTGTTGACTGCCTTGGTGAAGACATCGATAGGCTACGTATTAGTGGCAACATGAGGAAGTCACACTTCTTGAGTTGTGAGCAATGTTAATGACCGCCTGGTTATCACAATACAACATCAAGGGTCTTTCAAACTCAATTTCCAATTTTGTAAGGAGAGACTTCTGTCATAATATTTTTGTAACACCATTAGCCATAGGCCTGTATTCAGCTTCAACACTAGACCGAGCAATAATATTTTGTTTCTTGCTCCTCCATGAAACTAAAATTCCCCAACAAAGGCACAATACCTTGAGGTAGATCTCCTATCATCAATAAAACCTACCCAATCTACATCAGTGTATACTTCAATCTTCATATGGCCATTATTTTTAAAAAGTATAGCTCAACATGTACACCTCTTGAAGTAGGTTAAAATTCTCTCAACAGCAAGGAGTTGTGAGTCTTGGGAGAGTGCATGTACTGACTAATAACATTGAAATCATAAGAAATGTCAGGGCAAGTCAGACATATGTAGAGAAGTCTTCCTACAAGTCATTGATACATACCTTTATCTTCTAAAGGCTCACCATCTTTTTCATTAATCTTATGATTTTGCTCAATGGGAGTATCAGTATGCTTAGCTCCTAACTTTCTTGTCTTTTCTAAGAGATTAAGAACATACTTCCATTGGGAAACAAAGATTCTATGTTTGGACATTGCCACTTCAATCCCAAGGAAATACCTCAACTCACTCAGGTCCTTCACTTCAAATTCTTGATTAAGTAGTTGCTTAAGAGAGTTAATCTCATCAAAATTACTTTTTGTCACAACAATGGCATCCAACATACACAACTAGGAGAGTCAAAGTAGATTCTTTCTTCTTAATGAACAGAGTGTGGTCAGATTTGGATTGAACATAGCCAAATCTTTCCAAAGCAAGTCAGATTCTATCAAACAATGCCCTTAGAGATTGTTTTAGACCATACAAAGCTTTCTTCAACTTATAAGCTTTCTTACATGTCTTTGCATCATAAAAATTAGGAGGTAACTCCATATACACCTCCTCCTACAAGTCACCATTTAGAAATTCATTCTTAACATCCACCTGAAATATAGGCCAAGAGAAGTTAGCAGCAAGAGACAGTAAAACCCTGATGGTATTCATTTTTGCAATTGGTGCAATGGTCTCCAAGTAATCAATGCCATAAGTTATAATGTATCCTTTAGCCACCAGTCTAGCTTTATATCTTTCAATTATACCATTAGCATTATACTTCACTATGAATATCCACCTACACCCAACATGCTTCTTCTCTCTTGGTTGATCAACCGGTTCCCAAGTATCATTCTTTACAAGGGCATCCATCTCAACCTTCATTGCTCCCTTCCACTTAGGGACAACAAGGGCCTCTTGAATTGTTGTAGGAATGGAAATGGCAACAATGGAAGCTAAAAATGACTTATATGATGATGAAATGTGACCATAAGAAAGGAAATGAGAGATACAATGGGCAAAGGATGAGGTACACTGACGCTTCACTTTATGTACCGCAATCGAGAGGTCAAGGCCATTTGAGGATGGCTGAGGCACAGTAGTAGAAGAGGGTATGTCATCAGTAGTAGGAGTGGGTAAGGAGGAGGCAATACTTGAATCAGGTGTCATAGAAGAGATAGGAACTGGCCTGGATGGATCTTTATTAGAACCAATTGGCCGCCACCATCTTCTATGGAACACCCTCAATTCTTTACACTTTTGACAACTCCCCTCAATACACTCCCATCCACTTGTAGGAATAGGCAAAGGAACATCTTGAGCAAACACACTCTACTCACCACTCTCCCCATGAGGTAAAACCATAGGGTAATAGGGGACATTTTCAATGAAAGTGACATCCATAGATACAAATATGGTGTCATAACAATAATACCCCTTTTGATTTTGTGCATACACTAGGAAAATACATTTAGTAGCCTTAGGATCAAATTTTGAACAGGCATGCCCAAGGATTTGGACAAAACAAGTACAACCAAAGGTTTTGGGAAGAATAAAAAACTACTTCTTATCAGGATACAACTAATTAAAAGGAACTTTCTTGTCCAAGATTCGAGAAGGAATGCTATTAATGAGATAAACAATAATAATAATGGAATCCCCCAAAAAATGGCTAGGAACATTAGTATTCAGCATGATGCTTCTTGCAACTTCAAAGATGTTCCTATTTTCTCTCTCAGCTACACCATTAAGTTGAGGTGTATGAGAACAAATGCTCTGATGAATTACTCCATGTTCAAGGAGATAAGAAGATAAGGGTTTTGCAAAATATTTTTTGGCATTATTAGATATGAGATTTTTATTTTAACCTCAAAATGAGTCAGGATCATTTGATGAAAATTGTAGGTCAAAGTGGGAACCTCATCCCGAGAGTGTATGAGGTAAACCCATGAAAACTGAGAGTGGTCATCAACGAACAATAGAAAGTATTTGTACCCACTCATAGTAGGAATATGATATGACCGCCAAATATCAATATGCACAATTTCAAAAGGAAAATAACTTTTTTTATTAGTTTGTGAATAAATTGATCTACAATGCTTTTCCAACACATAACTCTCACACTTCAAGCTGAACACTTGGATTGACTCAAACAAATTAGGAAAAAGACTCATTGTAGACCCAAAAGATAGATGACCCAATCGATAATGCCAAAGCATAATCTGACTTACAAACCGTGACACAAAAGACTTCCCATCTTCTTTACTCTTCCCAGGTGGATGTTTAAGGAAGTAGATACCATTCATCTCACGACTAGTTCCTTGTAGCCCGATCTTGGAAAACACATTGACCTAGGAAAATGGTCATTTAACAGTTTTGGTGTTTAGTGGTACTACTGATAGAAAGCATATAAGTACTTAGCTTAGGAACATGCAGAACTGAGGATAAGGAAATAGCACCAGAGACATTGATTTCTCCCTTACTTGAAAAATAGGGACAAGAGATCCATAAGCAATAGGCACTTTATCTCTACTAGAGGACATGCAATAGGTGTGAATTAATGAAGATAAACTGGTCATATGATCAAATGCACTTGAATCAATAATGAAAAAATGGCTAGTGTTACCTGGGTAGAGCATGATAGGTAGTGGCCCTTGTACCTGATTGAGCAAAAGCAAAAGTTGGAGTAGAACGAGACTGTCCAGAGAAGCCAACTTCACTCTCCAACTGAGATAAAACAACCCTAACAACAGCAAATGCATCAAGAGAATTGGGATCTAGTGTTGGGAGTGGATGGAGCTCCTATGGTTACAATTGTGGATGAAACTCCTATAGTTATAGCTGCATTAGCATTTCTCTTCTTGTTCCTAGTCTTTCTGGAATTAGCCGAGGCTAAAACTTCAAACAAGTGTCCTTAGTATGTTTTGGTTTACAGTAGTCACAAAACACATCCCTCTTTCCATCCTTTTTACATTCGTCTCCTTATCACCTTCAGTCTTCGGTTTTATACTTGCTAAAGCTGATTTCATAGATGGAATTTGTAACATAACTTTCCTTCTACTTTCCTCACCATGTATCAGAGAGTAGGCTTGAGATAAAGAGAAAATATTTCTAGTGAGAAGCTGTTGTCTTATAATGTCATAGTCAAAGTTTATCATAGTCAGGAATTCAAACACTTTATTTTGACTCTCCCACTCAATAGTCTCAAGATGATCAATCTCATACTACAATGATTTCAAGGTGGAGAAATAGACTGACATAGGTTTCTCCCCCTGTTTAAGATTATTAACCTCAATTTTTAGTTAATAGGCTCTAGCAACATTAAGGGGCTGAGAATAGGTTTCTTTCATATTGTTCCAAATCTCCTAACCTGTGTTTGCCCAAAGAAAGTTTCCAATGATATAAGGCTGCATGGAGTTGCATAACCAAGTTATAACCAAATAATTTTTTGAACCCATTTAGCGAGGGAAGGGTCCTCCTATGCTGGTTTCTTTGTGTCTCCCATCACATACCCCAACTTTCCCCTCCCTCCAATGGCCATCATGGATGATTGGGCCCATTCCAAATAGTTTGTTCGATCAAACTTGACTGTAGTAATCTGAAATGAACTGTTGTCAATAAAGTTTCCTGCTCCTACAAGTCCTACATTTGGTTTGTTCTCATTCCCGATCATTTGCATGCTGAAATGGACAAAGAATAATCACTGAATGGAGAGTACAAGACTGTCCAAACTCCTTTTTCAAACAAAAATTCCAAGTACTGTCCAAACAACACCCAAAGTAAATAAAAAACTTCAGAGGCCTTTTTATGAACACAAGGTGGGAAGTAGAGGAGACCAACACTGTAAAAAATAATACAACCCGGAAGAACATTCCATAAAGAATCCTTAAAATAGTCCATGAGAACAACCGAACAACTGTACTGATTCCAGAGAAATTTCAAACAGTCAAAAAAAAAAGAAAAAGAAAAACAACCCAAAAATTATTGGGCGCCACTCTCAATCTCTGATTTAAGCTCTAAATCAGAAATCAGCTTATTTTCTCCGATTCTTCCTGGTCACCGGATAACTCTCCAAGTAATTTGAACGTTGGGCACCTTCTTCAATTTCCAATAACCTCCAAGAACCAAGCGAATCAATCTGAAACTTCCATCCCTAGAACTACTCTCATGTAGTCAGCTGGATAGCACCTACATGAGAGCCCAAGGCAAGTTTAGGTCTACTTTGATACCAAGTTGTCTCAAACCATGGAGGTTCAGACCTATTTAGAAAATGAAAGGAAACCAGAGATGAAGAGAAGAGAAGAGAAGAGGAGGAAGAGAGAATAGAAAAGAAAAAGGGGTTCAGCCTACTTAGTCTACCGCCCCAAGTGATATTAAAAATTAGGTCTACAATAATAAGTGGTACAATGATAGGGGTGCCCCTATCACTAGAAACAATAGAAAAAAAATATTCTAATAGCACTATAAACAAAGGAAGAACATATGAACAAGTGGGGACCACAAGCTGGTCAATCATTTTCTCTACACGGATTATGTTTGAAAGTTAAATAAAGCCCTTTGTGATCTTCGTTAGGCCCATCGTTCTTGGTTCTCTCGGCTCTGTAGCCAGTTACATGATCTCGGTTTCAGAAGCTCTTAGTGTGATCATTCTCTTTTCATCTATCACAAAGCTAATACTTCTCTCTATATTTTAGTATACGTTGATTATATTATTGTTACTGGGATTTCTGTTTCTCATGTTTCTCAAGTTATTATGGACTTGTCTCGTAGTTTCTCTCTTAAGGATCTTGGATTTCTTCACTATTTTCTTGGCAAAGAGGCCCATCGAGACAAGAATGGATTGTTTCTCTCTCAACGATGCTATAATCTTGATCTTCTATAGAAGACCAATCTTGTAGCTTCCAAACCTTTGACCACACCTATGGCACCTACGTCCAGGTTGTCAAAATTTTAGGGTGAGCCTCTGTCTGACCCTACTTAATATTGTAGTATTGTTGGTGCCTTGCAATATGTCACCCTTACATGGCTAGATGTGGCAATTGTTGTGAATAAGGCGTGATAGTTTCTTCAAACTTCCATTGGTGATCATTGGACGGTTATGAAGTGTACTTTGAGTTATCTCAAAGGTACAACTGACTTTGGGCACTTATTTATTGCTAATTCTCTTGGATCATTAGTCGCATTTTCAGATGCTGATTGGGCCGGCTGCCTTGATGACCACCATTCTACCGGCGGCTATGGTGTTTTTCTTGGTTCTCATTTGATCTCTTGGAGCACTAAGAAACAACCCACCATTGCCTATTCCATCACTGAAGCTGAGTTTTGTTCCTTATCTAATACCACAACTGAAGTGTTATTGCTTCAATCTCTCCTACAAGATTTGGGTGTTCATCAGTCCTCTGCGCCTGTTCTATTTTGTGATAACATTGGTGCTACAAATCCGGTTGCGCAAATGGGTTCTCATGCATGTACGAAGCACAATGAAGTGGATTTTCATTTTCTGCATGATTATATTTTTCGCAAAAATATGGTGGTCCGATATATCCCTACTGATGATCAATTGGCTGATGTGTCTACCAAACCTCTTTCCCCAGTTCGATTTGACTTTCTATATTCCAAGTTCATGTGCTTCCAGCCCAGTTTCGCTTGAGGGGGTGTATTAAAGAAAGCTATGGACTGGCTAATATAACAAAGGAAAGTTCTAAAATTGGTAACTCTACAATAATGCAAGTTTCTAGTAGAAAGGAAAGAGATGTAGATGGTAATTATACAAAAGTTCAAGTTACCAATGGAGGTTCTCACTTAAGTTTAGAAATAGCTGAAATAGTAAGAAAATCATCTAAGAAACATTTTTCTTCCTTTCCCTTATTATGTCATTCCTTTGTGTATATATTGTACCCTAATCTCCTTAGTCGACATATACAAGAAATACAAGAAATACAAGTTCCTTGCATTGTTGAGAATTGTTCTTTGTTCTTTCTTTAACTTTATGAGATGGGTTTCGGTGGTTTGCTGGTTGTGTCGGGTGGTTTTGTGGTTGTTGTATTTATTTCTGGATCTTTCTCTGGTGCTGGAGGACTCTTGAGAGATGCAGATGTCAAAGGAAAACATCAAGAACATCTTAAAAATGAATGTCAAATCCAATTTCAACATTCCTACAGGGAATCGATCGAACAGTGGTGCGGACTTTTTAGCTCTCATAAGGCAATAGTTGAACAAGATAGACTTAAAGACTTATAATTCTGCATACGAACGAATTATGTCCATTATTATGGGATCGAGGATCAGTATGGTAGCTAGTAGTAGATATAGACAATCTAATCCTTTAAATTAGTTTAATTGAATATACTATCTACGTACTTGGTTCAATTCAAAACAAAGAAATTTCATTAATTTATTATCAATCCCAATACATGCTGGATTTAATTTATTCAAAGGAAATTAAGACTACCCCACCATCCCACATATGGATAGGGAAGAGCCTGCATATCTAACACACAACATTTTATTGGATATTCCAAAGCATCTAAGGAAAAGC
The DNA here is from genome assembly GCF_056320005.1 of Nelumbo lutea. Classification (NCBI taxonomy): domain Eukaryota; kingdom Viridiplantae; phylum Streptophyta; class Magnoliopsida; order Proteales; family Nelumbonaceae; genus Nelumbo; species Nelumbo lutea. The sequence goes on along the minus strand of NC_142691.1, from coordinate 28,088,229 downwards.
ACACTAACAACATTTTTATTGGACAATTGACTGGTATTTTGATCCCAATCCCAGGTAAATTAACACTCGTATCTTTCACTCAGTGCAACATTTGTAGAGCAAGTACTTCTCCATGGAACGGCCGCACTCTGAACACTTTACCGTCTCTGGAATGTTATTAACTGCGCCTATTGGAACAATCAGACGAATACAGTGTGACCTGCAGGTATGGCTGCGTCGTACATATTTATTTAACGCAGTCAAGAAATCCTCATGCCCTCGGATGAGTCCGGAAACCCATTTTTCAAAGTCCTTAATTAATAGGGATAATTGTTTTCCACTGAATCTCACAGCATTAAGATCCGAAGACCCTCCCAACATCAAAGCCCATCCATCCTCATTGTCATCATAACTTGATATGATCATCAATTCTTTCACGATTGCATCTTCAAGGTATGCGTTACAGTGTGCCATCTTGGAGTAGGAGATGCTTTCAATACGATGCCAAAATGAACGGATTGTCTTCTCATCCCAAACCCTTGATAACTTTTCATTTCTAATGCAATTCAGTATCTTTTCCAATCGTTCTTTGCGCCGATTTGTTCCAACGTAAATGGTTTCCATTTGAACTTTGGTCTCTTTGGTAAAAAAACTCATAGCTTTGCCAAATCGTCTTATCCAATCAAGATCATGACCTCCATAGAAACAGACAATCTTCTCGTCCTTAATCTGCGAAGCAATTAATAAATTGTGAGTGTAGACCAACTTTATTGAATGATTGCATTCAAAAACTTGCGACGTAAAATTTATAAAGAACAGAAAAGAGGCAAAAATCAGTCCGTGTTTGAGAGTGCAGTTGTACCCATGTTGGTAGATCAGGTGCAAATCCCTTCACCAAGAAATCAACCCCTCCGCTCTCTCGCTTCCAAAGTTCTACTTCAGTCTTTTCGTAAAAGGGGTACGCTTGAGCACCCCAAATTTTCACCATTGGAAGTGCATTGGTGTGGCTAATCACACCTTGTTTGTTTAAGACTACCAGTATGGGCTTCCTATGGAAGTTCCATTTTGACTTGATGTGCCATACAAAGCACTTATGAATGCATGAAGGGTTGGGAAGGCAAAACCATGGCATCTGAACAGCTACTTGAACAGCACTTTGTTCTGGAGTTTTAATGGCCTGATCCACGATTGGTAGCCAAACTACTTCAAAGCTTTCTTTTCGATTAATTATGTTATAAGCCTCGGCGAGAGCTGAAAATTCTTCAGCATTGACCATAAGATCTGAGATGAAGAAGGCAATGGACTTGCCCTTGAGTTTGTCCAAGCTGACCTGCACCACCAAAGTCATTGAGCGTGAGAACCATAATTTTGAAGATGAAAAAAAAAGCTAAAAGCCTAAAATTGAATTTGGAGGAAACAGTTCTGGTGAGTCGATCAAACCTTTTCCATGACAGAACGTTGATAAAGGATCAGCTCTTCTGTTGAGAAAAGCTTTTTAATTAGTTTTAAATTGTCTTCATATTGGGTTTGGAATTTCAAGGTTTCCTCATACCCTGCGAAATCTGCAAAGCACTTTTTATGTTAAACTGCATTTCCAAGCATGTTTTTTACATTTCTCCAAACTTAAAAACTTTTATTAGATTACAAGACATCAAATGGATGGAGTTCCAGAGAGGGAGAGAGAGATCCTTGTTAGATTAGTGTCTAACCTTTCTCTGTAATGTATGATTCACATAGAAATTTATGAACTGGAGACGCCAAGTTGTAGATTCTTGTGAGTTCATCATGGATATCATCAGTGGCTGACATTGTGTACCTAAAACATTGCAGGGAAGGAAGTTAAAAGAGAAAAAAAAAAACGTTTTCAAAACCATTTTGTTCAAGTGAAATAAATTATGACCGTATACTCATAGATCATATATATCTTAAATTAACATATGTTAAGACTTTCAAAAATATAACATCTTATTGTATATCTTCTCTCGGAAAAAAAAAACAAAAAGAAATTAAGGAAACAAAACATAAGTCAAGACTTACTCTGCACCCATTTTCACTAACACCATATTCGAACGTATGCAGGTATATAGGCTTCGGATGATGTAGTATACAGCTATTTGAAGGCTCAGTTTGACCGAACGATCTGTCTGAGTTTTGTAGAGTTTAAGCCCCATAAAGTTATTGGCCATAGCATGCACTCGACGGAGCAGATTGGAGATAAGCTCGAAACGAGAGTTTAGGGAACGAGAATTAGTTTGGAGCAAGGAAGGAAAATGCTTGAGCATTCTAACTGATGTGAACAAAGGGTTATCCGAAAGGGGTTGTGCAGTGAGCCAGAACTCACCATAGTTCATGGCAAATGCACTCATAACCAGTACAACTTTAGCTTCCCATGAGTACATCTTTAGAGTATCAAACAAGGCCAACGTAGCTTCATCGGGTTTCATACCACACGCAGCTTTACACGTTATCTGTCCAATTGTGAAAGAATTCAGTTTATGGAATTAGAGCAGTGAAAAAAGGGTATATATATACATGCTAATGATTTCTAGAGTAAGTACTCTATAGGTGATACCTCCCAACTTAGCGAGTGAATGGTGCCACGAATACTGTCCTGCAATTCAAGCCTCTCAACTGAGGTAACGATTCTTTTGTCATTCAATCCTTGAAGACCACTTTGCTCTAATCCCTAAAATGACAAAATCACATTCTTACATTTTGTTATATTCGTAATCACACTCTCTCTCTCTCTCTCATACATACACACGCACACAGAGACATACCGAGGGAGAGGAAACGCACCATTCCGGAACTGAAAGGGATTAGCTTGAAGATTTGGTTGATGACATCCATTAAAGGATTGAACTCGAAGTCTTGGTTCTTCGGTCCATGCTGGATTTGTTGAATGATGGCTTCCTCCTCAGAGGTAAGGGAGTAAAATGAACCAAACATGCTCATCTTAACCAAGCTAATATGCCTAAGACAACACACTCTGTTCACTTGCTAGATAATTAGATCGACTGTGAAGTAGAAGCAGTGTTGGGTGTTTGATTTATAGGCAAAAAATCGAGGCCATTCTATCGAAAGTCAAGTGTTCAGACTTCCAAGTTGCTTATTGCTTTCACTGTTCTTTTTAGCGCCGTTGTGGGTTCCAGAATCCAGACTGTTGCATATTATTTCAAATTAGGAGAACGCAGATCTTAATTAAAATAATACAAAATACAAGGTTTTACACTCTACATTATTGTATTTGTACTCCTTCCAAACTGAGCATTAGGTAAATTATAAGAAACTCACTTGTTTGGGTGTTGCTTTGCATTTTCAAGCGGAAAGCCCCAGACAAAATATCCTAAGTCTGTGTTTGTAAGGTAAAAATGAATCAAAGTTTACACCCAAATCTTTGCATTGCAACCAAATACAACCTAAGAAAAAACATTGGGGTTGCTGCTAGGGGTGGCCACGAGCCGAACTCAAGGTTTTAGCTTGAACAGAGCTCAAGCCTTATAATCCTAGGCGAGCCGAGCTTGAGCCTCATACTATTCAACTTGACTCGGCTCCAATCACCCGTAGTTGCCGCTAGTGGAGAAGCATTTGAAGATTGCTATTGGACATAGAAAAAGCAGTGGATCCTCCCATTGTTAAAGAAGAGAGTAGTTTTCTTATATTCTTTGGAGAAGAGGCTAAAATCATCACACGGATTAGAAGAACATACAGCAGAGCGGTCGCTAGGTACTAAAATTCCCAAACTAGTGGTACCCCTCATTGTAATGGGCATTTTCATCATTGAATTTGATTAACTTTATGGTGATTAGTCCTTTTTTATTCATTTACAGTTCTCTTCATTTAAGATTGAACTAATTTAAAGTTTCCATAACTAGGTTTGATCAGGTGTACAACAATAATTCTTTCTCTTCATTTACATTCTGTCGTCTTTGGGTCGTAAATTTGCAATCGTTTCTTTTGTTAGTTTTTTAGCATTTTGATATTTTAGACTGATTTGAGCTCCTTTAATTTTTTTGTGTTTGATCATTTAAACTATTGATTTTTAAATGATCCTTTATTTCCTTTTCTGAAACTTTGTTGTTTCCACTTTATTTCTTTTTTTGGTACTTAAGTTTTTAAATGAATTTGTAGAATTTTCCTTGTAAAATATTTATTCTCTCTCTTTTTTTTTTTTTTTAATTTTATCAACCTTATCCCTTAAAATCGTGGATTTCAACCTTCTTATTCCAATCCGTTGCCTAAAGGACATTTTTGTCCTATACATTTTCTCCCTCACTCTGAATGGTTGAATGATCTGTAAGGTAAAATCAGGGGATATATTTTAGTTGTTTAGTTAAATCAGAATATATATTTTTTTCAAGTAATTATCTCTTAGTAATTCTTTCACTTGTCTATTTTATATTATAAAAATAGCAGAGATCCATCTGATGCACGAGATTTGTTAAATGAAAGTCAAACAATATAAACAAATAAGAGTATATAATTATTTTATATTTTTAAATTATTAAATAATTAATAATTATTTATATTTCAGGTTGTATATGATATCAGAGTAATTTCTGACCAATCAAGTAGTATCATAATCGTGGTAACCAATGATATATTATTTATAAAAATTCATGAATGGATTTTGATTGGTCATAAATATGGTTTTTTTTTCCCCATTATTTCAATCTCACCCACAAATCATCCAACTCATCCACAATCAATTCACTTAAGAAATTGCAAGTATTATGGACATCGTTTTCATACCAGTCACGGGTTCCTTTTAGTTCTTCCTGTAATTGAGTTCTTGATTCCATTGGACTCTGTGATTGAAAGCTGATCAGCATCTATTCAAGCTGATCGCAAATGAAAGTTTGGCTCCATAAATCTCACCACCCAAAAGTAGAGGGTAGTTCCATGTGCTTCATGTAGTTTGCCCTAATTAATTCAAGTGGCTCCAAACTGAAGTTTGGTAGAGAAACATATTAAATTAATAAAGAACGACTCCTACTTGGGACTGATTGGGAGGTTGACACAAGAACCATCTTCTTCAGACTAGATAGAAAGTAAAAACAAGGTAGCAACTCGAAGGAAATTCTTGAAAAGATTACTCCAATCTCATAAAGTTCTGAAAATGGAAATCACCCCAGAGGTATCCAAAGGCGGAGTTGGGATTATTTTATGTTAGGAGGTCAATTACTAACGAACATAAATTAGGGGGGGGGGTCAAAAGATTATAAAACAAGGGTGAAGGATTAAAGTATAAATGAATCATCAATAGGGATTGTGAGGATTTTCAAAGCATAGGGGGGAATATAGCTCCCCTCTTGTTACGGTCTGATACAAGCTTAGCCCTTGCCTATGCTTGGTAGGCTTACGTTAAGGACATCACCGTCATTTTTTCCTGTAAGATTTTTTGGAGAATTTATGTCATCTTCAGGCAGACCACCAAAAGCTTAACGTACTCTGAGGAGGGTGGTCGACCTCCTTGGGTGCCTAACATTGGCACTCCTAGACCTTCATCCCTTGCGGGGCAGCCCTGGTTAACGACTAGCATGGCTACCAGGGTTCCTCATGGGCGCACACATGCTGATGGGGACAGTGTTGGACCGGCACTGCGCTACTGACACTCAAGGGAGTCTTGGCATGTGGGCCTGGCTCAAGCATGACTCTTCACCTTGCCAGCCCCTTGCCCAAGATGATTGAGCTTTCCAGTTGCCCCTAACGCACGGGTGTATTCTGGCCCAAGCGGTTGCCTATCATCATGGCACACATGTGCTTGTCATCATTGGCATACAGGACACCCATTACATTGGTGCCCAGTCACCTCTCCGGCGTATAGTTGCCTTGCATTATGGTCGTCCCCCTTTAGCACGTAAGCAGCGCTTCCCATGGACTGGTTTGAGCCACAGAGTGCCCCGGCCATTGGATTTGAGGTAATGATCCAGTACTACTGACTTTGGTTGACCCATCCCATCGGGCAATTCCTAGCCTCTAAGCACATAAAGGCTTATCCTGCCCTACCTTGGCCTGAACGCCACATGAGTTTCTTCCACTATAGAACTACCCCCATGACACTCTGCCGCCCCCTTTCTCCGCCCCTCAAGTATCTATAAAAAGTAAAAACAGGTTTATTTGTTATTCCTTGAAAGGGCTTAAGTGGCTTTCGAGAACAAAAAAAAAGCGGGTGGTTGAAAAGAGTTCACTTTGGCTGTTTTGGGAGCCTCAGCACATGTTACCTTAGTTTTTCTGCAGCAGTTTCGCCTGGCTTTGACATACATGATTTGTTTTCACATTATTAACAGCAAGGGTTGAAGAAGAGATATTTATCGCGCAAAATATCAGAAAAAAATGATAAAGTTTTTTGCTACGTACTTTTAGGCTATATATTTGTATTTGTACTGCTTCCAAGCTGAGCCTTAAGATTAGAAAAAGTATAGTCAAGTCAATTAATGTATATGCTAATGGAGACTAATTCATGTAGTTCCAAACTAAATTTTGGTAGAAAGATAATATTAAATGAATTCAAGCTACTGAGGTCGACACAATTGAAGCTTCTTTTTTATTGAGATATGATGGAAATATTAAATAGAATTCTCTTCTCCCTTCTCTATTCTTCAACTACCCTTCATGTCCATATTAGACAATTAATCCACATTGGTCCGGGTGGTTCTTGGCATCGATCTAGACTTTATTCTAAAATGCAGTTGTCTACGTCAGATCCCTAATATTTCTTCTCAATACTGTTAGAATTTTGTGTATTTTTATGAATTTTTGAAAATAAAAATTAAATATGGGATAATTTAAGTTCACATGCCACAAAATCAGTTAAAAGAAAAATCTATGATGCTGCCAAGATATGAATTCTGACGAAAACCCAAAGATTGCCACTGATTGGTTACAAGTTTTCTCGAGATCATGTCTTTCTGTCATTATGGTCGAACCCCATTTAAAAAACTGAATGTAATATAGACTTCTTTTTAACACCAGTTTGTGCATCACATGAGTCTCTTCTAATACTTCCAATATTGCAGTAGGTATGTCTTCGAGATACCTACTGAATGTAATTCGAGATCATGTCTTCTAATACTCTCCTGAATTTTTAACTATTATGCCTAAGGAGAATGCTATGAAGTCTAATATAACCTTAAAACATCTAATATAATAACTCAAGTCTCAACTTATAAACCTCAAATATCTCTTTAATCATTCTCAAAAAAAAGAAAAACAACTATCTATTCATCTCTCACCTCCACTCTCTCTATAGTCGGTGGCCGACACCTTCTCTCTGTACTCCGCAGTCGACACCCCCTCTCTATAGCACGTGTGAATGTCATTTTAACTAAATTGTTATTTTTTTTACTTGAAATAAATTAGGATGCAGTATTAGGTGTGGGCCGGGGCAGGATAGGGGTGAGCAATAAAATCAAAAAATCAAATCGAATGATATCAAACTGAAAATTTGGTTAATCGATCCTGTCAATTCGGTTTCGAGTCGGTGTTTAAAAAAATCGAAGGTACCGGTTTGGTTTCTATTAACCACTATAGAAAACTGGTGGTTAACTGACATATATTTCTATATATTTTATATATATTTATGTATATTATATATTATATATAATATTTTTTATATATTATAAATTAGTCAATATGCATTATATATATATACATACATATTTATAATATATGATATATTATTTATTATTTAAAATATACTATTTTATATTCATTTATAATTTTTATTATATATTTATATAATATATATATTGTAAAAATAAAAAAAAAAATTGAAAAATTGACAAACCGATCCGGTTGACCAGTTAACCGATTATTTTCAGTTCGGTTTCAGTTGTCGGTTTTTCATTAATTGGTAGTATCGGTTCGGTTACAAAAAAAGGACAGCAATTTAGTTAATCGAACCATGAGAAACCCTAGGGCAGGGTCGGGCATAGAGGTGTGGGTCCGATAGGGTTAGGCATCCAAGCTTACCCATACTATAAAGTAATAAATTAATTATTTTTTGTCTTAAACTAATGGGATTGCGGGACTTGTTTTCAAGCTAAGTATGGGCTCAGTATGTCTGATGCTCGAAAATCTAAGGCCTGATCTAACATCCGATATGATTACTCCGGATTCATATGATGTATTTGTGCAATTAGATTGGATCAGATTCAGATTTGGTCCAATTATAATTTGGATTCAATTAAGCTGTAATATTTATTAATTTTAATATATAAATTATATATATATATATATATATATATATGTATGTATATATGTTTAGAAGTGTAAAAATATATTCCATATATTGATACATACGGAACTGTAATTCGGAACTACTAGAATGTAGATCGAACAATAGTAGTCCTTGATCTCCTCTCACCAGAGGGGAAAAGGAGTTCGGAAGAAACAAGAAGTCGAAATTGTCGAAACTGCTGGAATTGCAGAGGTCGGAGGGGAGAAGGGAGTGCTGCTGCTCCGCCACTGCATCGAGATTGGGAGGTTACAGAAAATCGGAGAAAATCAAAACCAAGTAAAAGCCCGTGAACCGGGCTCTCTCTCTCTTTCTCTCTCCTGGTAGTCTGGAACTGACCAAGGAGCTTTGTTCGGTTCCCTCTTTCTCTCCGTCTCCCTCTTTCCGTCACCAAGGACCTTTAGCGTGAGATTGAAGAGGAGCTTTTCGTCGCTAATGGCGATTTTGGCTATTGCAAGGGCCCTCGATTTCTGCCGCCGATGACCTTTAGCGCGAGAGTGAAGAGGAGTTTGAAGACGATCCTAATCTTGAACCGATTCCTTGAAGAGTACAGAAAGAAGCGGTTGGCAAAGATGAGAGAGGAGAGCTTCCCTCTCAGGCCTCTGACATACCTTACCTAAGAAACAATGGCCCCAATCGAACCACTGCACCTCCATGAACATTCATAGAGCTCCACCGCCACGGAACAATACGGTTGCATAGTAACCAGAGGGGGGATTCTGCAATATTAATGATCGGTGGAGGCTGTGCCATCTCCTCAACTGTTTCCATTGGCAAGATAATCTCCAAAAGAACCTTCTCCTCCTCAGGCACCTCTTGTAAGAATAAATAAAGAGGAGCAAATCAATCTTTAGTCTTGTAGAATCATACCAATATCATTCATATACGAAGAACAAGAAGACATGTTGCACCCCAAAAATATCATGTTGCAGTTATCAAGGAGGTTTAAATGTGCATACCTGTATCCATCGCAGTAGTAGAAACCTTTGCGGAATGAGTGATGAATCAATGGTAGGTCGATTGTGGTTTTCCTTAGTTAAATCTTCCTTAGGTTTTCTCAGCTCTTGACTCTAATGGGGTAGAGCAAGAGGGCGGCTAGATGATTTAACATATTGGGAACCATAACCTAGGAGCCTTTATATTTTGACATAATAGGATCCCATTAAGCCTATATGGGCTAAAATGTGGTATCCACTCATTAAGCCCCATACCCTTTTGTTGAAGTCTACGGGCTTTGCCTAAATGAATCACTTGATTTAGCCCACTTACAAGATAGCCCATCAATGCAATTGTTTCACTGGATATGTAACCCCACTTAACAGAGATTAAAACCTAACAATCTCCCACTTGGGCTACATATGTGAACTGAAACAATCATATTGAAAGAATTCCTTATGTGTACACTTCTTATGCTAATTTCTTTAGACTTCTCCTTAGTTTCAATCTGGTCCATCTCCTGTACTAATATGAGACTATGATGGCATTCACCACATATATGCGTGACTAAACCTTTCATGCTCACCATATCAATGCATTCAATGACATAGATCAAGTATAGATGAGTGGCATGGAAATTACATGCAATGTGATCTCAAAACATGCCTATTTCCAACTGGTTCAACTTTATTCTTTAGAGAGATCAATCAAAGTCACAAACATATTCAGAGATGTAGATGATGGAAATAGTCATAAACTTTATTATGTATAAGTGTAGACATGCAAACATGTCTTAATCCATAGTACATCCAAGAGAAAAAGAAAAGAAAACTCCCACTAAATCAAGGTATCATAAAACATGCCTATACCCATACAAGCAGTGTGCTCATGAAACACCTTAGGTGGCAATCCCTTGGTCAACGGATCCACTATCATGGAGTTTGTCCCTATATGCTCTATGCAAATCTGACCACTTTGAACTTTTTCCTTAACAGATAGAAACTTGATATCAATATGTTTCGACTTCAGAGAACTTCTGTTGTTGTTGGAATACAGAACTGCAGATTTATTGTCACACAATAACTTTAATGGCCTTTCAATGCCATTAACCACTCGTAGCCTCGTGACAAAGTTACACAACCATATCCCATGATTGGATGCCTCAAAGCAAGCTATGAACTCTGCTGCCATAGTTGAAGGGGCTATGAGCGTCTGTTTGGCACTTTTCCAAGATATAGTTCCTCCAGCTAACATGAAAACATAGCTCGAAGTGGATCGTTTGTTGTCTTGGCATCCCGCAAAATCAGAATCAGAATACCCAATGATCTCCAAATTGTCTGATTTCCTGTAGATTAACATGAAGTTCTTTGTTCTTTGTAAATACCGCATGACCCGTTTGGCTGCTTTCCAATGATCCAGTCTTGGGTTACTCAAATATCTGCCCAACAGTCCCACTATAAATGCTATATCGGGACGGGTACAAACTTGAGCATATATCAGACTTCCTATAGCTAAGGCATAGGGAACCTTTTGCATCTCCTTTATTTCAATGTCTGTTTTGGGGCACTGACTGAGACTGAACTTGTCTCCTTGAGCCATAGGCGTATCACCCGGCGAACAACTTTTCATGCCGAATCTGCTTAGCACCTTTTCGGTATAGCCCTTTTGTGACAATCCAAGAACGCCTTGAGAGCGATCTTGTAGTATTTGTATGCCTAGCACAAAAGAGGCGTCCCCAAGATCTTTCAACTCAAAATTCTTAGTGAGAAATTTCTTGGTTTCATGCAGCAAGCCTATATCGTTACTCGCCAGCAATATGTCATTGACATATAGTACCAGGAAGATAAACTTGCTCCCACTAAATTTGTGGTATACACATTCATCAACCACATTTACCTCAAAACCATATGAGGTAATCACTTGATGAAATTTGTGATATCATCGACGAGAAGCTTGTTTGAGACCATAGATGGATTTCTTTAATTTGCAGACCATAGACTTTGAATCTTTGGATTCAAAGTTTTCTGGCTGAACCATATAAATCGTTTCATCAATGTCTCCGTTGAGAAACATTGTCTTTACATCCATCTAATGTAGCTCTAAATCAAAATGAGCTACAAGTGCCATTATTGTCCTAAAGGAGTCATTCGAAGAAACCGGAGAAAAGGTCTCTTTATAATCAATGCCTTCCCTTTGAGTGAAACCTTTGGCGACTAGACGAGCCTTATATCTTTCGACATTGCCTTTTGAATCCCTTTTGGTTTTAAATATCCATTTGCAACCAATGGGTTTTGAGCCTTCAGGCATCTCAACAAGATCCCAAACGTCATTGTCTTTCATGGATTTCATCTCTTCTTGCATGGCATTGATCAAATGTTAAGAATTAGAACTTTGAAGGGCTTCGCGAAGGGTGATTGGATCATCTTTCGCTAAGACTACCGAATCTTCTTGTTCTAGGAGAAACACGATATAGTCATCTGGAATCGCACTTCTCCTTTGTCTATTGGATCTCCTCAATGGCACTTCTTGAGGTTGTTGAGTTTTCTCTATGGAAGGAACTTCAATGTTGTCTTGAACCGGAATCACTTCATGAACAGTGTCAGGAATTGTTGTCTGATCACTGGTGATAATAATATCAGGAAGATAAATGAATTTCTCTTCTTGCAAGACAATTGTTTTGTCAAAAGAGACGTTCCTTAATTCTTCCCCTCCAAACTCAACATCTTCAAGAAATCTTGCATTTCTCGTCTCAAAGAAGGAGTGGGTAGTGGGATCATAGAACTTGAACCCTCGAGAACGTTCCGCGTATCCAACAAAGTAATAGCTAACTGTCCTAGAGTCAAATTTCCTTTCGTTGGGCCTATAAGGCCTCACTTCAGCTGGACATCCCCAAATGTGTAGGTGCCTTAGGCTGGGCTTTTTCCTAGTCCACAACTCATACGGGGTTTTAGTTATTGCTTTGCTGGGTACTCTGTTAAGGATATACACTGTAGTTTTTAATGCTTCTCCCCAAAGTGATTCAGGTAAAGAAGAATGACTAATCATGCTCCTCACCATGTCCTTAAGTGTCTTGTTTCGTCTTTCAGCAACACCATTCATGCTGGGTGTACCCGTCATGGTGTACTATGGGACGATACCACATTCCTTTAGGAAGTTAGCAAAGGGTCCTGGACGTTGCTCTCCTGATCCATCATATCTACCATAGTATTCCCTGCCACGGTCAGATTTGACGGCTTTAATTTTCTTACCAAGTTGAAGTTCAACTTTAGCTTTATAAGACTTGAAAACGTCCAGGGATTGAGACTTCTCACTTATTAAGTATAGGTACCCATACTGTGAATAGTCGTCTATGAACGTGATGAAATACTGCTGGTCATTCCATGCAGGTGTAGGTAATGGCCCACAGATGTTCGTATGTATTAGTTCTAAGACTTTCGTACATCTATTGGCACCTATTTTCTTTGTGTTTGTCAATTTTCCTTTAATACACTCAATACGACATAAGCGCTTATGCCATAAGGAAGTAGAATTCTTGGTTAATTTACGCTTTGCACCTTTAGTACTTGCATGCAGGATTGCATTGTGGGAAGCAATAGTTTCTAACATATAAAGATGATCAATTAAAATACCGGTATCAATAATATTTGAATTTAGAGAAATACTAACTTTATTATTTCCAAAACCACAAAAGTAACTAGATTTGTCTAAATAGGAAATAGAAATTAAATTCCGTTTAAATGACAGAGCTACAAATGTCTCAACTAAATTCAAATAACAACCAGTTTTTAAAATCAATCTAAAATGTCCTATAGCTTCCACAGGAACTTTATTGCCATCGCCTACATAGATGAATCTTTCAGCATCAGTTGGCGGTCGGTTCCAGATGCAACCCTGCATAGACATACTTATGTGAGTAGTAGTGCCAGAATCTATCCACCAAGTGTCTATAGGTACAAAATCTAAATTAGCCTCAAAACAAAATAAAGCGAGAGACATACCTTTCTTTATGCGCCATGTGGCATATTTGGGACACTCTTTCTTCATGTGTCCTCCTTTCTTGTAGAAAAAAATAGGTAAATCCATCACCTTGCTTCTTCACCTTTTTCTGTGTGGGTATTCCATTTGCAGTATCCTTAGTCCTCTTCCTTTTATTATTCTGAGAGGTTGATGCTAAATGAGCACTTTCCGTCTTTTCTCTCTGGATTCTTTCTTCTTCTTGTACACATTGAGAAATGAGCTCATTAAGAGTCCATTTCTCCTTTTGAGTATTATAACTCACCTTAAATTGACTGAATTGTGTAGGAAGAGAAATAAGAACTAAATGCATGGGCAAATCATCATTTATCTCTAACTTTAGTGCCTTCAGTTTACCCGCAAGATTCGACATTTCGAGTATGTACTCCCTTATGTTTCTTTTTCCCTTGTACCTCATAGAAATTAGAGTAGCTAAAAGGTTGTTAGTCTCTGCTTTCTCATTCTTGGTGAAATACTGTTGTATCGCCACAAGGGATTCCTTAGCATTATTGCTCTCAAAAATAGAGCCCCAAAACGCTTCCGGTATGGAACGTTTCATAATCATCAGACTCATGCGATTAGAGCAATCCCATTTCTCAACTTTGGCCTCATTGGAATTGTCCTCAGCTGGGATGGGTCGCTCTGTCCTTAATGCAAGGTCTAAATCCATGCAGTCGAGAACGATTTCCACATTCTCTTTTCAGATCTTGAAATTTATACCATTCAGCATGGGAATGGCACTGATTTGAGCAGAAACATTATTTGTAGTTGTTGAAACTGAACAGAGAACAAAAACAACATATAATCAATAATAATATAAATTACAAAGGCAAGATACCCAGTACAACTTGACATTTAGTGTTTGCACAGAAACATCAATTGTAAATGGCACTCTCAACGCAACAATCAAACATTGATAATAAATCCTGTCAAACAATAGCCTTTCTTTGGACCGACTACTATTCACATGGATAATAGCTTTACAATATCAATATTCATCATCGCATGTGTGTTCACTGCCCAGCCAAACATCAACCTTCCTTTGGGCCGATCAATGTTCGCATGGACAATGAACACACAAAATCTTCATATTTCAAATCATCGCATGTGTGTTCACTGTCCGGCCAAACATCAACCTTCTTTTGGGACGACCAATGTCCGAATGGACAATGAACACACAAAATCTTTATATTTCAAATCAGATTAATTTTACGTTGTAGAGGCTACTTTGGTAACATGTTGCTTCAATCAATTTAATTTGAAAAGAAAAAAAGTATTCATCCAAAACTGTATTCATTGCATGCATGACAAAGTTAAAAAAGGTTCAAGGTTACTTCCATGCAAAAGGAGAGAAGAACTGACACATGCAAATTGCTTACGTGCATGCAAATCACGATTCCAAAAAAAAAAAAAAATTTCTTTTGAGTCGGTTCTATAGACGCATTGAATCACTTATGCGAATTCATTCTTGGGTTCCAAAGGCACATCGCAACACTGATGTATCATTGTATTTTTTTATTTTTATTTTTGAGTTCCAAACGCGCAACACCGATTCCAGAGAGGCATCGCAAGTAAATGTTTTTTTTTTTTTTTTTGCTTCCAGAGACGCATCGCAACAGCATTGAATCATCATCACAATGCGTATGCGTCTTTGTTTTTTTTTTTTTTTGGTCGACTGAAAAACCAAATAATCAATGCGTCTCTCTCTTTGACTGAAACCAAACCGCATTGAATCATCAACTGAAACTGAAACTGAATCATCTTTGTTTTTTTTTTGGTCAACATAGCCTTGCTTCGTGGCTGTTCGACAAGCACACACAGCCGAATGACTATATCCATCGATTGAGAGGCAACCACAAAGAAATCGATAAAAAAGAAAAATGATAATCCTAATAATCGAACATGATATAAGGCTCTGATACCACTTGTTAGAATAAATAAAGGGGAGCAAATCAATCCTTAGTCTTGCAGAATCATACCAATATCATTCATGCACGAAGAACAAGAAGCCATGTTGCACCCCAAAAATATCATGCTATAGTTATCAAGGAGGTTTAAACGTGCATACCTGTATCCATCGCAGTAGTAGAAAGCTTTGCGGAATGAGTGATGAATCAATGGTAGGTCAACTGTGGTTTTCCTCAGTTAAATCTTCCTTCTTCCTTATGTTTTCTCAGCTCTTGACTCTAATGGGGTAGCGAGAGGGCGGCTAGATGATTTAACATATTGGGAACCATAACCTAGGAGCCTTTATATTTTGACTTAATAGGATCCCGTTAAGTCTATATGGGCCAAAATGTGGTATCCACTCATTAAGCCCCATACCCTTTTGTTGAAGTCTACGGGCTTTGCCTAAATGAATCACTTGATTTAGCCCACTTACAAGATAGCCCATCAATGCAATTGTTTCACTGAATATGTAACCCCACTTAACAGAGATTAAAACCTAACACCTCCAGCTAGATCTGGCACAGAAAAGAAGGAAAAAGCCTTCATCGAGGAAGAACATCCCACCCGTTCTTTGAATTTCAGAACACAGAGGCTTCTATAGCCCATTCCCTCTCAATGATTCTCCAGCATCGTCAGAAGCCTCTCAACGATTCCACCGCCACTACCAACTACCTCGAATATTTTTCCTTCACCCATTACCTATTTCTTTCTTTTTCTTAATTTTTTCGTTGAATTTCAGAACAGAGAGGCTTCTATTCAAGGGCTCTATAACAGACTCGCCGGATCTCTACCTCGAGCCGGTCAGACGACAAACCAATAGCATTTCCACCATCTTCTGATCTACACCACACACTCATTCACTTGTTTACTTAATTTTAATTTATAGATTTTGTTAATATTCAATTGACTCTTCTGGTTCATGTAGACTGTGTTGATATCAAATTCTGAGATCGGAAAGGGGTGGTCACAACGATGTGCAGTTCCAACCAACTAAGTTCTCCAAAATGAGAAAGGAGGTTCTCGGTTGTAGTGTGTAGATTGGAAAGGGGGTTTGGACTGAGATCTAGGTCACAATCACCAAATTCTGATGAGCTTCAAATGATGCCAAAGGAGCATCATGAGTCAGAGAGTCTGAGATCTGAACTCTCCTACCTTCAAAACTACTGGAGAGAGAGATTTGAAAGGGTATTTTTTTTAAAAGGATTTGGTCACATGATGATACCGAGTGTGTAGGGGTGTAAACAGATCAAATTCGAATCGGATCAGGCAATATCCGAATTCGAATTTGAATTGGATTAGAAAATCCGATATTCGAATTTGATTCGATACCTGACGGATATTGAAAATTAATATTCGAATTCGAATCCGATTAAATATTTGAATATCCGATTCGATTAATTAATTATTTTAGACAATTAATAAATATATAAAATAAATATTTTATTGATATAAAGTATATAAATATATAAATTATTTATATAACTTAATTATTACATATATTATATAAAATATTTTATATATTATATATAAGAATTAAATAATCGATCGAAATCGGATATTTATCGAATCGAATCAGGTCATATCCGAATTTGAATCCGATTAACTATTCGGTAAGAATAGGATATCCGAATTTGACCGATTAGATATTCGAATTATCCGAATTCGATTTGATTATGTCGAATATCGAATTCGAAATCGGATTTTTGAATACCGTTGACACCCCTACGAGTGTGATCGGTGAGATTTTAGTCGATTGTCATAAAACTTGGGAGTATTTTAAGACAATAATTAAACATTAAGAGTAAAATTAATCAATTAGCTAAACAGTTTAAGAAATCTTCCCTTGATTATTTAAGAGTAAAAGTTATGGGCTGAAGCTTGATGGTCTTTTTCTTACGTTAACCCATTATCCCTTGACTTTATAGGGTGGCTAAGACCAATGGTCACTTAGACTTAAGTCTAAGGCCCATAGTGAGACCAATTCGATTAACTTAAGGTTTCACTAGGCTTACATGGTGATTTTGGTAATTCGAGACTTAATCAAATCAGTTTTAGATGGTCCTAATTACATTAGAATTGGATTTCCTATAAATGGAAATAAAAAATAGAGATTAACATATGCTTGTGCACCTCATTCTTGCACTTTGTTCTTTACTCCTTTACAACCCAAAACCCTAGTTTGACTTTCCCTTGAGAGACTATTCTTCTCTTGTCTCTTTTATAGGCAAACTGGTAACACAAATCAATTGGAAGGACAATCTGAGCTTGATCTTGGGCATCAACCACCACTTAAGTTGCTGCATATTGTCGTCTTTATATCAGATATGCTCGTTAAATTAATTAAAACAAAATTTGGTTTGATCGATCTTAGGAGAACTCGATTCTCCAAAAGGTGAATTTGGTTCTTATTGTTTGGGCTGTCAATGTTTTGAAAGTCTGCCACTAAACCTCAGCAAAGTTTAAGCTATAATGAACAATAAATCTATATAAATATGTTAACTTTTAAACTTGTATATTCATAAACAGTAAATCTATATTAAATCTACATTCTATCTTGAATAATTGGATTAAATGTTCAATAAGGTATCATATTTTTGGAGTCCATTGATAGCTTAGTGTGTAGACATCCCATTTTTGTGCTCTTCAGTCTTTCTGTAGCACTTTAAGCTTCAAGCATGCTTCAATTAACCTCTCAGCCGATATAGGGGTATTTTTGGAATTTTATAAAATTGGAGCCTCAAGGATCCAAGACCATAGGTATATAGATCCTTGAAACCCAAACCCAATGACACCAAGATCACCAAAATCCAACACTGTTTACCCCTTCATCCCGAGACCCGAAGTCGAAATCGAATTCGATCATTTGTTCAGAATCATTTTAATCCTAATCTTCATTTCACATCAAATCCAAAATCTGAGATCATAGGTACGTAGAGCCCAAAAACTTGAATCCAAAGACACCAGAATCGCCCAAGTCTGACACCGTTTACCCCTTCATCCTAAGACTTGAAGTCGGAACCGATTCTGATCATCCAATTGGAGTCATTTTGATCTTAATCCTCATTTCAAATCAAATCCAAAATCCAAGAAGACTATAGGTACGTAGATCCCAAAAGTCCAAATCCAACAACACCAAGATTACCCGAGTCCGACACCGTTTACCCCATCATCGTAAGACCTGAATCTGGAACCGATTCTGATCGTCCGATTGGAGTCATGATCATAATCCTCATTTAACATCAAATCCAAAATCTGAGACTATAGGTACATAGAGCCCAAAAATCCAAATCTAGTAATGCCAAGATCACCCAAATTTGACACCGCTTACCCCTTCATCTCAAAACCCGAAGCCAAAACTGATTTCGATTGTCCGATCGGGATCATCTCTGATCTTAAATCCTAACCCTCAAAAAATATAAAACCCATCCCTGTAGATGGATAGAGCTCGAAATTCTGAATCCAATGGTACCAAGATCTTCCAATTCTGACACTGTTAGCTCCTTTATCTTGAGACCCAAAGCTAGATTCGATCTGGGTCCTCTGCTTAGAATCCTCTTCACAATAACTTCGAACCTAGGGCATTTCACGACCAAAACTTTCCCTTAGCCTCTAAAAACATCTTAAAATCTAATATTTGACTAGCTACAATCAATCAAGCCAATCACCTAAGCTTGGAATGTCTAATTTAGGTAAATTGGTGAAATCTTTCACTCTTTGTCTTGATTGATTGAGAGAATCTCTCACAAAGCTGTCTTGGCAGCCTATTCTCTCAATCAATCTCCCTCCAAAAACCATTTAAACATCAGTCATTGATATCCCTTGTCTCCCATCTCAATCCTCCATTCCCCTCTCAAAAAATCTATAAATACCACCCATTTCTCACATCCTAGACACACAATCTAATTTAGACACAAGCTACCTTAGGGGGAGAGCTCAACTCCCACAGCCATTACCCTTGTCCCAAAGCCTCCCCACTCACTCTCCAACATCTCTATAGTCTCTCCATATCAGTTTAAAGCCAAAAAACACCCTTGGGTCATGCCTCAATTCAAGAGAAAAAGAATAAAGCCTTCTTGAAGCAATAATCATATTACAGAAAATTACAATCATCCAGCATATTTCTACACATCTTGGGCTACATAATCATATAGGGTTCATCTTGAAACCAAGGAGTCTCTCAAAGTTTCAAAGGCATCATGAAGAACATAACAAGGGTAGTAGTCAAGGTCGGAGTTATTGAAGGAAGCTATTCAATGCAACGATAAAATGGAAGAGGCGACTCTTACTTTGTGAAGACAACTATTAAGGTATGCCATTTTCTACTTCCACTCTTTTATTATTATTATTATATTATTTTTTGTCATATAGGTCTGTTGTTTCCATTCTGTTTGAAAACTTAGAGTGCTCTTTGTTTACTCCAACAATCATTTGCATGCATTTTTTTATCCTTTATTTATTTATTTATTTTTTTAGTTCATTGTTTTCACTTTTAAGCACAAATTTCTTCCAATGGAAATGTTAGAATTTCATGTCAATCATTTCCTAATTAATTGTATTTTTTGAAAATTGCATTAAAATAATTGTGTTTCATGCTTTAGAATTAAATTCGGTCTTTTCTAATCAAGCATTTAAGTGGGTCCCTATTTTATTTTAAATTTCATTACCATTATCCCACTTGTCTAATTAGCTTCCTATATTCGCATTTGCATATTTAAGTAATTCCATCCGTACCTTTTGTCTTTGAATTAGTGTAGAATAGGTTGCATAACCCCGGCTTGTCATATCACATTAAGTTTCAAGTTTGTATTCATAGTTAATTTATTTGTGTTAGAACTAGAATTAGGTCATCTTAATTTTAATTAATTACATACCATTTGCAAATTTAGGATTTTGCTCCTTTTGTTCTTCCATTTAGCTAGTACTTTATAGCATTAGTTTAGAACTTAACAATGCTTTTTCAACATTCCTCTTGTGATTTAAATAGGGTCATTTTTCAATTAATTTTCTTTAATGATATTAATTGTTCTTAGTTGCTTTAGTCCTAACATTATTATTCATGTATAATTTATTGCTAGCTTATAGATTTTGCATTTAACTTTTCATATCTCCATGGCATATAGTAGGTTTAGTCCATTAGTCACTCATTAGTCACAAATTTCTGTTCTTTTTTTTTTCTTTTAATTAGTTTGTTAATTTATTAACCCATTAACTCGTTATCATTCTAATAGTTCAAATGCATCTCTTAGTTAATTGATTAAATGCTTAGAACTTTCTCATTTCTTTCTAGATTTCAATTGTTAGTTTAGTTTGTGTTTTATTTCTAAGCCCAAAAATTATGAAAGTTTTCTCGGAACATTGGTAAAGTAGAGGCCTGTTCAACCGGACGTGTGTGGAGTGCCTAACACCTTCCCACACCATACCTTGGTCCTCAGACTCTAAGAATCTCATCCCCATTAGGCAGCGAATCACCAAGAAAGCAAAATGTTTTTCTTAAAGAATCCAGGGTTTTCCTTAATTTTCAATTCCAAAAATTTAGGTGACGACTCCAAACTCCATACTCTCAATCTGTCCCCCCCTTCGGGTTGAGTAGCCACACAGTATATACTAATATCTATATGATTTTTTTTTTCTTTAAAGCAGATAGAAAATTAAGTTGTAGTTTATTTTTAAGTCTCACAAATTATTTTCAAGTCAATTTATTTATAATATATAATATCAAAGTCACTTTTAGTTCATTAATTAAATAGTATATAGTCTGATTACCTTTAGGGTTACAACTTAGATGGTTTGGGTATAATTGATTGGCAATCCAGGCCCAACCCTAAAGGTGTAAAACTTTGAGATTGGGCTGGTCCAACTTGAGGCAAACCCCAGGTTATCAACCTAGGCACGACCTAGTGGATTGGTCTAGTTTGACAGAATTAATGAATATAGTTTTGCATATCCATGTTTTGTTGGTTTGTATGGCCCAATTTAGTAATAGAGTTGATTGAAAAATAAGTACCAATTGATTTACAAATGTATATGCAGTGTGAAAGATATATAGGTATTTGTTCAGGCCACATCAGGTTGGGTCCGAGTTGGGCTGCCTAAGGCCTCAGCCTAACCCCAAACCAAATTTAGGTCAGACCCACAATTTTTTGTATAGGCCCAACCCAAGCCCCTAAACTCAGGCACAAGCTGTGCAAAAACTTAGGTTGGGTTGGGCTGGGCTGAGAATGGGACAGCCCAAATAGTTGTAGTGTTGACATGGTCACTCGAACCAAATGTGGAGGCACATTATTAAACCCACATAATAGCATACTCTCCTTAGTAAGGTTAGCGGAACTTACATGTACCTTCTTCTCTCCAACCCTTTCTCTGAAATATGTAATATGTAATATCAGAAAAAAATTAATATCTATATTATATTATATAGCTAGCAACGTAGGCCACATCAACAGCCCCCTCCTTCTCCTATTCCCCCTTCTCTTAATAGATACTAATTGATTTCTTTTTACATTTTCAGTAAAATTTTAGCAACAAGTACTTATTAATATTTTCAGAAATTCTGGTCAATTTAACAATATTTAATGATATTATTATATAATAATAAAAGTTTTAGTAAGTGTTTTGCGGAAAATTAATTTCAATAAATATAAATATATTTTTTATATTTTTAGTAACTTTGATATTTACTATAAATTTTGAGCAATAATTATTGATTTTGGAAATTTAATTACTAAAAATACTGATTTTTGTAATCTAATTTAGTGAATGTTAAATTATAAAGCTTCTAATTATTCAGAAAAGTAATTTAAAAATTTTAATATTTCTCATAAATATTGGATACTACATTTATAATTACCATAATTATTGTAACTATATTTATGGGTTTAGGGGATGCCCCCTTGGGTAGGAATGGCAATGGACTGGTTTGGGGTAGGGGTCACACTCCCTGTCCCGATCTTAAGTTTTAAATTAATCCCGGTCACCGGCTCCAATCCCCATCAGGAAAACTTAACTTGCATCACTAGTCCTTGATGGAGATGGGTTCCCATCAGGGACCTATATCCCTGAATATTTTAATTAAATGTTTGTTTTAAAAAAGATATTTATATAAAATAAAAGGAAAAATTCAAATACAAATAATATTTTAAATATATTTTTGATATATATATAATATAAGTAATATTATAAATAACATAAATGATATTATATATTTAATATAATATATATACACATATTTAATATATATATATAATTAGGGTCGGGGCAGGTTGTGGACTTCACTTGTCATTCCCAATTGAGTATTCCTATTAGTCCCATCCCCATCCCCACTTGGTTTGGGGGATTGGGTACTCAGTGGGGACGGGGAAAAATCGTCATCCCTACCCCTAGGTTTTGTAGCCCCATAGAGAGAAAAGTTTTAAGCCCATTGAGCCCTAACATCTTTTTCGCGTGCATTGCATGAGGGCTCTCTGTACTTTCTATATTATATAGCAATATAGGCCATGTCAACAACTCTTTCCTTTCTCCATTAACCCCAATCTTGGCTTATCCTTGATTTACACTCTTTCTTTTTCTCTTCATATGTCTATTTTCTTGTATTATTTTAGTTAAGATAAAATTCTCTCTTTATCACCTTCTTGCATTAACAAAAAAGAGATCCATGCTCTAGTTTCTCATAGACTATGTAATGTTGTTTTAGCTCTGCTTTTAATGTTTGATTATTACATGTTAGATCACTTTTAATGTTTTCTAGTTGCTATATTGACTAGGGAAACAAGCTAAAATCAACTAGACTTTTTATATAGAAAATAATATCTGATTCTCAGATGTAGCACAGCCTCATCTTAGTTCCTTGAAACTGTGCTAGGGAGAAACCCAATAATTCTCAGATCACTTTTTTTCCTCTTGAATGCATGATTCTTTGGTAGATGAGCTTTGCTATACATTAGGGAAATGGACCAAAATTTCCTAGCATTTATTTATTTTTTAATTTTTGTTAATAACAATAGAGATATTATATTATGAAAAATTTAATAATTTAATTATATAAAAGCATTACCAAGTAGTCCAATTCCATGAATGGGCTCCTTTATAAAATCATATAAAATTCATTAAAAGCAACCTAATTATTTAACTTCCTTTGGTAAGGCTTTCAGAAGCTGAAGTGTTAGATCTAAGAAACCATCTGAATGAGGGGTTCAATTTGGCTACTACTACTAGAGACCACCCTTCTTTGATTTTTGGATCTGCTTGTTCTAGTTATGTTCAAGTAACATTTGGCTTGGTGGTGTCTCTTTTATGGGTTGTTGAGGTATATATTTCCTGAGTTATTCTGATATGTTTCTCTTTCAAGTTTGCAATGTAAGGCCTATCAATTTACTAAACATTGTAGATGTTCTTTTTTTTTTTCAAAGAATTAATAATTCTTTTCCTTTCAATATTATACATATTTTCATTGTCACAGATGACTGTATATCTTGAAATCAAGAGATGAAGTTCTCGAAAATATAAAAGATTTTTATGGTTTGGTGGAAATCCACTTTGAGAGAAAACTCAAGATCTTATGCTTGGACAATTTAAAATGGTGATTCAAAAAGTATGTAAGCAGTATCTAGAAGAACCATGGTTCTTGTATCTATACACCACAACAGAATGGTGCAAGGAAAAGCAAGAACCACCATGTGTTGGAGGTGGTCAGAGCATTGTTATTCAGTACATTTGTCCCTATTCAATTTTAGGGAGATGCAGAAAGAATTGCCTATTTGTTTAAGAAGATGCCATCCGGAGGACTAAGGTTTCAGTTTTTCCACGATTAGCCCTTCTTTAAGGTTTTTCTGGATGTGTCTGTTTTATTAATGACATGAATCCTAATCAAGTCAAATTTGATGCCAAGGTGGTTGTGTTTTCTTAAGGTTTTTATTTATGCAAGGTTATGTAATGTAATAATTCTTTTTTTTTTTGATAAGTAATAGATATCTTGTATTAAATCAGAATACTAATGTCAAATTTCACAGTTCACAGCTCACATTAGGAGCCAGTC
The DNA here is from genome assembly GCF_056320005.1 of Nelumbo lutea. Taxonomy (NCBI): domain Eukaryota; kingdom Viridiplantae; phylum Streptophyta; class Magnoliopsida; order Proteales; family Nelumbonaceae; genus Nelumbo; species Nelumbo lutea. Next base: position 28,064,080 of record NC_142691.1, on the reverse strand, counting down.
CACCTTATCACATTATGCATACAAATTATCCCAAAAAAGTTGCTCCCTAGATACCCCCTTGTTGGGCTAATGCATTAGTCAAACCATTTTCTGATTTGTTGACCAACCTAAAGGTGGCCTCCACCTCTCTTGCTAACTGTCTGATTTTCCTCATGAGCTGTCTGTACACACAAGGTCCTTGGCTGTTATTAATCTACATCCCACTACCATCATACAATCCCCATTCAATCTCCACCTGTCTTAGATTCAGCTGCTTAGCAAGTTTCAGATCTTGCAACAGTGCTGAGATTTCTGCTGACAAGGAGTTTTCATTATACTATTGGGCCTGAGAATAAATACCACTAATGGGCCATTACCATCCTTGGAAGTTCCTCCTACGCTCAATGGACCAGGATTTTTTTTTTTTCGATCAATAACTGCAAATTCATTAGAATTAAGAAATATGTGTACAGAAAAATACAAAGACTGGGATATAAACTCTCTTATCTTCCCCCAAGATTATGTTTTTACAGTTGTTCCCAGAACATATTTTCTCTTCCCACCCCTTGCTTTGCTAGTACATCAGCGAAGCAGTTTGCATTTCTCTTGACCCGTTGTATTCTCACTTCCATATCTTTGGTTAACCAATTAAACCTTTTCTTTTCACTGTTGTAGTGCCACAGCTTCATTTCTTTACTCATTAACCATCCCACGACCAGCTTTGAATCTCCTTCAATAATTAGTTTTCTCGTACTCAGCAGTCTTGCTCTTTGTACTCCTATCATAGCCATAACCTCTGCTCTGAGATAATCCCTCACTCCAGCTGGACCACAAGGCTCTAATCTTCCCCTCATATCTGAACACCCCTCCAGTTCCTGAGAAACCAGGATTCTCTATACTATTACCATCGGAGTTAAGTTTAATGAATTCTGCATTCGGTGGAGACCACAATGGATTGGTGGGGTTCTTTTTGTGGACAGATTCTGCCACTTCCTTCGAGTTCCTATGTAGATCATCCATTGTGATAGAAGAGAATAGTTCCAAGGATTTTAGCCAATGTATAGTTTTAATTGTGGCAGATTCAATTAAAGCCTCCCTAGTCCTTACTACTTTCCTTTCTTGAGAAAATTCTTGAGTTTCTTTCCTCCCAAATTGTTCATAGTATAGCTGCCCTTCCACATCTCCACATGATTCTTCCCTTCTTTGGCCATTCAAAGGTTGTAGGGGCAAAGAGGTTAGGAACATCAGCCTGTGGATTCCACCTGCACCCAAATAAAGAAACAAACCATTCTCACAAATATGCAATGAAAGGATAGGAAATCAGTAAGTGGTAGACTGGTAGCATGTTTCACCATTAGTCTTACACAGAACACATCAATTGGGAGACAAACACCAATTTGGTCTTTTTGTTTGGAGCAAGTCATAGGTATTGATCCTCTTATGAACAACTTCCCAACAAAAAACTGCAATTCTGGGTGGCACAAGGTTGCACCATATCTCTTCAGCAGGGAAAGAGCTGAAATAGGTAGTGGAAGGTTTAGATAGGGCTTTGAAGAATGAGGCACAAGAAGCAGGCCCGAAGAAGAGTAGGTCCAAATACGACTGTTAGGATTGACAGGGTCTTGGAAGACTTCTTGTAGGGTGTGAACTAGGTTAAGCGTATTAGGCATGCCAGAATCCCTTATTCCCCTTCTAAAACCCATCCCAACTGAAACCATTGTTAGAGTTTGAAGGACCCAAGAAGTTGGAGATTAGAAGATTATGTTTAGAAGATAAAGCAAATAACGAGGGGAATTGATCTTTTAGAGGGGAGTTTCCAATCCAAACGTGTCCCCAGAATTTTATATGAACTCCAGAGCAAAGGTCATACTTGACGAAGGGGAGGAAAGAAGGTAGTACTGCATTGATAGCTTTCCAAGGAGATGCTTGAGTTTCCATAGCTAATGCTTCAACATCCCGCCCATTGTCCGAGAGCCCATGAATGCTGATAATTACTTTACACCACAATTTGTCCCTCTCTAAAGGCGTCCTCCACAGCAACTTACCCAACAAATCTAAGTTCCTTCTCAGTACATTCCCTAGCCCTAATCCTCCAAGGGTTTACTTCTTTTAACTACTTCCCACTTGACCCTATGGTCCCTCCCGACTCCCATAAAAAAATCTCTCATCAATTTTTCTAGTCTTTGACCAACACCTTATGGGAGTTTGAAGACTAACATAAAGTAAACTGGAAGGTTTGCTAAAGTTGACTTAATCAGTATGATCCTTCCCCTTAGTGATAAGTACCCTTTTTTCCAGCAAGCAAGTCTCTTAGTAAATCTTTCCACGATGGGGTTCTAGAAGCTTGATTCCTTTGGGTTGGCTCTTAGGGGTAAACCTAAGTAGTTGAGAGACCATTGCATTACATTGCATCCCAAAATTGAAGCACACTCACAAATTTCCCTTCTTCCATATTTACATCTGCTATGCAACTCTTTTCAAAATTAATCTTTAGTTTTGACATTCTCTAAAAGAGTTGTACCATCATCTTCAGGTTTCAAATCCTTTCTAAATCCTCCCCATCACAGAATAGTAGGGTATCATCTGAACATTGCAAATGGGAGACCAGCACCCTATCCCTTCCTACTCTTCATCCTTTCACTAAATGTCTTGAGTCAGCCCTTAAGATCGGCCGACTTAAAACATCTGCAATAAGAGTGAACAAAAAAGGGGATAGAGGGTCTCCCTGCCTAATTCCATAGATAATAGGGAAGAAGTCCACCATTGCTCCATTAACTATCACTGAATAATGGCAATTTTGGAGATAACCCAAAACCCACTTGCACCATTTTTCCCCAAAGACGAAATGTTCTAACACCTCTAATAGGAAAGACCAGTCAACCAAATCATAAGTTTTCTCTAAAACCAGTTTACAAATGATACATTTTTTTCTATTCTCTTTAGTTCCTCTACACATTCATTTGCAATCAATATCTGATTAGTGATTTGCATGTTTTGAGCAAAAGCTCCTTGATTTGGAGTGATGATAGAGGGGAGAACTTCTTTAAGTCTATGGGACAAGACCTTAGCAATTATTTTATAGAGGCTATTTACCAAGCTGATAGGTGTAAAGTCCTTTGGGTGAGCGGCTCCAGACTTTTTAGGGACAAAGGCTAAAAAAGTGGCACTCAACCTTGGGTTTATCATACCCTCTCATGAAACTCAACAAAGACCTCTAGCAAATCCTCTTTAAGAATGTCCTAACATCCTGGTAGAAGGCCATATTAAAGCCATATGTCCCTAGAGCTTTGGATCTATCCATAGAGAATATTGCCTCCTTAATAAAATCCTCTCTATCCTTAACTTAGGATCTTCCAATAAGTAGGGCCACTCCAAACCTTCAACCCATACTTTTTCAAAAGGGCCTTCTTATATATGGATCTGAAATGATTTGCAAAGGCCTTGACAATATCTCCTTGTTGGGTAAGAGTCTTCTCATCTATCTCCAATTTGGTTACAAAATTCCTCCTTCTCCCATTAACTATTGCATGAAAAAACTTTGTATTCTTATCCCCTTCTTTCATCCATTTGTGCCATGACTTTTGTCTCCAACTAACTTTCTCTTTGTATAGGATGTCTTTCAAGTGCTTCTTTAGAGTCCATCTTAACTCCTTATCTCTCTCCTCCAACAAACCCTACGATTCCTTCAAATCTAGGTATTTAATCTGATCAAACACTTCTTGTTCATTTTTTCTAGTCTCCCAAAATGCTCAATATTCCAAGTCTTGTTTTTTTCCTCAAGAGCTATAACTTCCTATGGAACTTCATTCCTTTCCATTGAGTTTTGGGGTTAGATTCAAATCACAAATCCTTCACTTTTTGGATAAACCTAGGGTGGCAAAGCCACACATTTTCAAACCTAAATGGGGTCAGTCCTGCACCTACCATCTCCTCCTTGCCTAACGAAATTGGTTAGTGATATGAAGTGACTCTAGGCAAAGCCTTAGATACAATGTTACCCCAATGGTCCTCCCAATCCAGAGAAAAGAGAAATTTGTCAAGCCTTGAGCAAATAGGGTTAATCTGGAGGTTTGACCAAGTGAAACTATTATGGAGAAGGGGCAAATCCTTAAGCTCAACTGAATCAATAAATTGATTAAACTTTCTCATGCTAGTCGTGATTCTCTATTTCAGATTATTTGTCTCTTTTGTGAACCTAAAAACATTAAAATCACCTCCAATGCACCAAGGCCCTTCCCGAAGCCCTTTGATGTCACTAAGTTCATTCCGCATTTTATATCTCTCCCTGTAATAATTGGGCCCATAAACATTAGTCATCACCCATTCAAATCTATCCCCCACCTGTCAAAATTTGATAGATACCAAGAACTTGCCAACCAACTCTTCTACTCCTAACGCCTCATTATTCCATAATGCAACTATGCCACCTGAGGAACCCCAAGAAGGTGTGTGTGCCCAACTAATTCCCCTCAGATTCAAATTCTGCCCAACTAAATGGTAGAAATCAGAATGGGCCATTTTTTTTCTGATTTAGACCCCCTATTACCATGAATGGAGTAGACCCTTAGATATTTTGTGGGCATTGAAGTGGTGGTTTGAGAATGACATTTTAATGTCTTAGACTAGTTCATGGGAGTTAAGCTAGATAAACTCCTATTTAGGGCTGTAATCGGATTGGATTTAGATAAGATACAATCACATCTGAATAAGAAGGGCAGTCCAGTGCACGAGGCTCCCACCAATGTAGGGTCGTGGGAGGGACAGATGTATGCAATCTTACCCATACGCATACAGAGAAGCTGTTTTCAGGATTTAAACCCTGGTCACCCAGGTCACAATGGAGCAATCCAACCATTGTGCCAAGGCCCACCCTCATCATGCCACATCTGAATTTGATCCAATTATTGAAGCTTCAATTCCAAATCCACTTTATTGTCATTAAAATAAAGAAAAGAAAGAAAAGGGTGGGGAGTTAGGAAGGGAAGGAGATAATAGGTAATAGATAATAGATGGATGGATGGATGGATATAGATATAATGAAAATTTAATTGGACCGGATGGGATCAAATCCATGTAGATAGATACATTAGATCGATGGATGGATGAATATACATATAGTAAAATTTAATTGGAGTCAAATCCATGTAAGACCTGATTATTAAATTGATGCAGATTTTAACATCCAAATCTAAAATAATAGGATTAGATGCTTGATTGGGTTTTGGACTTTTAGAGTCTACTGAAAGTCCAACTCATATTGACTCAAATCATAAGTTTTGTGGTGATCAAGAGTGTCTCACAAACTGGTTGGGACGCTTTTGTACCTATGCTTGATTCAACCAGATACTTTGTTGCTTGATGACACTCTAGGCAAGGTATTCCCCTATTCTAATCAGGCCATCTACATGTTGAAGACTTCACAAATGCAAACTGGTTTTTTGTTCTAGCTATGGTTGCTATATCTTTTTTGGTGTTTAACCTAATTTTATGGAGAAATAAGAAGTGATCATTAGTTGTGAGGTCAAATGCTGAAGTAGAATAAAGGGCTATGGCTCATTGAGTATGCTCTTTTGGGCAAGTTAGGGGTTAATTTTGAGGGTCAAATAATGCTTTACTGTGACAATCAAGTGGCGATAAGTATTATTGCATATTAGTGCAATATGACAATACCAATGACATTAAGATAGATCAACATTTCAGTAGGGAGAAAGTTATAGTAGGAGTATTTTGTTTATCCTTTGTGGCATCTGAAAATCAGTTAGTTGATTTATTTACCAAGGGAACAACTAAAACCAAATTAGTAAATGATTTTAGGCAATCGTGTGCATACTGATACTTATGTCCATCTTGAGGGAGAATAGTGAATACATTGTACTATTCACCTTAGATGTATTATATTGTCTTTTCCTTTTAATATAAGTTAATGAAACAAATATGGCAGAGTTCATCTACTATCTTTTCAATCTTAGTAGCACTACATCTTTATCGAGTTTTAAAGAATTATCATTCTTGAATAATAGCTCTAAATCTTGTAAAAAGAGAAACTTGGTGGCAGTGTTTCTCATCTTTCTGGCATGAGCGACTCCATCTTTGTTGACCATTTGACTTGAAAGATAAAATGATCTCATTTATGGGCAGCCTTAAAATTTTTCTTCCATTTTCGATAATTTATTTATAAAAATAATTATTTTTTTATCATACTTTTCTTTGTTTTACATAAGAAATTTAGAATATTTGAGATATGTTAAATTTTCTGAGTTTCTTATTTTAGGCCCTATTTGGTTCAAAGGAATAGGGGTCCGGAATCGGAATCAGAATGATTTCAGGTGTTTGGTTGGATGGAATTAGAATCTGAATCCCTTCCCAAAGGAATGTTAATCCCCCATTTGAGGGAATGACCATTCCTGACCCACCCCTAGGAACCGGAATCCCATTCCCGCTTCTTAAAATAAAAAATAGCATAAAAGCCCTCAAACCCTTTTCACTACCCGATTCCAACTTTCTAACCCTCTCTCCCTCATCTCTCGTCCCTCCTTGCTTGCAGCTGAAGTTTGAAGAACGGATTTGGATTGAAGCTCCGACAACAGCAAGGTAAGTCATCGTGGATTTTGCTCTCTCCTCTCCTCTCTCTCACACTCTTTTTCATTCCTCCTGTCCTTTTGTTGTAGACTAGACTAGATCAGAAATTATTGGCTTCTATATCATCGATCGAGATGTTGAGGTTGATGATGCGGATGATCGGAGGGTAGAGTGGGTTGTTTTGTTGCTGGTCTTGTAGAAACAGGACTTGGGAGACTTCGAGGATGAGCACGGTGAAGGATTGGAGGGGGGGAGAGAGAGAGAGGTAGAGGGAGATGGTGATGGCGACGACTTTGTTTTTGGTTTTGACCACCGTTGATGCCGGGATGACTCAACCTCACGTGGGGTTTATTCCAGATTTGGCACCTTGTCCGATCGGTAGTGGTGATGATGGTCCGATGAACATTACTGTTGCTTCTTGTTGTTCATGTGTGTCGTTCCCTAATTCACCGCGTCATTCACTCTAATGTTTTCCCCTTTAAGTGCTTACTAATATTTTTTTATAATATATAGCTTTTTATAAATATTGTTTTAAATTATTTTTAATATTTATATTTTATAATATAAATATTTAATGCACTTAGGTTGGGCTTAGGTTGGGGACCGAGCTCATGTTGCTAAATTAGCTCTGACCATAATCTGGCATAAATGTATGTGTTTATGTATGCATATATGTATGTTTATATGCAAATGCCTCTATATCTATATAGTTGGGCTAGGCTCAAGCTACCTAAGGGCTATTTGAAAATTAATATTCAAATTCGTATTTGTTAAATATTTGAATATTTGATTTTTCAATTTGACCAATTAATTATTTTAGATAATTAATAAATATATAAACTAAATATTTTATTTATATAAAGTATATGAATATATAAATTATTTATATAATTTAATTATTTTATATATAAATTATATAAAACAATTAAATATTTTATATATTATATATAAGAATTAAATAATCAGTCGAATTCAGATATTTATTGAATCAAATCAAGTCATATCTGATTCGAATCTGATTAGCTATTCGATATGAATAGGATATCTGAATTCAATTGATTAGATATTCAAATTATCCGAATTCGATTCGATTATGTTGAATCTCGAATTCAAAATTAGATTTTTGATACCGTTGATACCCCTACTCAAATGTTTTAATTACCACTTTATTAAAATATTAAAATACAAAATCATCCCTTTGAAATCTATAGATGAGGTGTAGTTTTTGTCCAATAAGAATTCTAGAAAGAGAGACCCATTCACACTTATAAGTAGTATGGATTCTTGTTATATTATGTTAATATGAATTGTTCTTTTGAGCCGGCTGGATGGTTATTGTGGCCCATCTATTCTTCCCTCTTTTCTACTCTCCTGTTTTCTCTACTATTAATGCTTGTAGGTTAGCAATTAAACATGGTATCAAGTTGTGAAGATCTATTTTCTCGTCTTGATCCGACCTATAAATCTCTTCTTTCTCACTCTTTTTTTGTCTAGTTTTTGATAAAAAAAACCCTAAATCTATTCATTGCCCATAAAAATATTTCTATCTAGGGTTTCCTTTTGGGTGTAGGGACCAAAATGGAAGGTTTACAACTTTAGTTTATGCTCTACTAGGCTTCTTTTAAAGTCTTTAGTCATTCTGCTACTAGGGAGACTTGTTTTGCGGCAAATCTAGGAATAGGACTGAGTAGACAATCCTAGTTCAGTCTCGTTTAAGCTTCTGGATGTGCCGATTACATTTGGTCATCTTTCCTAGGTTCGGGAAGGTGCAGGTTGTCTGTAACTATTCAAAAATTTGAAGCTTGTTGCTTTAAATTGTGCTTTGGCTCTAGTTCTCTCGAGGGCTTTGTGATGAGCTGGAAAAAGCTCAAAGAAGGTTTTGGTGGGGCACCACAATTAACAACAAATGTAAAATCAGCTGGCTGAAGTGGTGTCAGGTTTGCAAGAAAAAAAGGAGGGGGGTTTGGGATTAAGAAGTATTAGATGTTTCAACTTAGCCCTTCTGGTTAAGGAAGCATGGAGGCTCTACCACAATCCCTGTTCTCTTTGGGCAAGGGTATTCATAGGTATTTCCCAATTGGAAGTTTACTACATGCTAAAAAGCTTTACTGGGTGTTGTGGGGATGGAAAAGTCTTTGGGAAGGGAAAGAGCTTATGCTTAAAGGATGTTTCTTCGAAGTAGGGGATGGAGTGAACATAAATATGTGGTTGCATCCTTGGATCAAGGACCATCAGAACCTTAGAACGGAATTAACTAAGCCGGCGTGTTGTCAAATAGAACAGGTAAGTGATATCATTTGCGTAGAGAGTAGAATTTGGAAGGCTGAATCCATCAGACAGTGGTTTCTTACTAGAATAGGTGACAAAATTCTCTCAATCAGCATATCATCTGACATTGGCCACCCAAGATGCTGTTACAAATACCCACTCAGAAGTTACCTCTGAGGATATAAGAGCTTGGAGGAAGTTCTGGAAGCTAAACTTCATTCCAAAAATTAAAAGTTTTGGGTGTGAGTGTTCCATGACAGCCTTGCAGTTGGCGTGAATCTTAAGGTTAGGAAAGTTATACAAAATGACACACATTGGATCAGTGAAGCAGCTCTAGAATCAGTTAGCCACTGTCTATTCCAATGCCATTGGGCCAGGGCGGTCTGCTTCTCTTCCCGTTTGGTCTATTGACTAACCAAGGGGATCACACTTTTGCTTTCCAGCCTTTTGAAAGAATTCTAATGGCAAGATTTCTGGATTCAGAAGTGTACCCAAATGCTTTATCTATCTTTGCTTTATTTTGGCTGATTTGGAAAGGTAGGAATGATCTTATTTTCAATGAAGTAAACTTTGACATTGTTGATCGTGCTTCTATGGAAATGAGCTCTGTCCACAGCCTTCTAAGGATGGAGATTGGAGCCAACTCAAGTCCAAATTGAGTTGGATCAGGTATGACGGGCCTTCCACGCAAGTTTTGCTCACATAAGAATAGATGGTGCCTTCTTAGGATTAGGTAGGGTCGGTTATGATTTTACAACCTAGGTGGGGCTTTTTTTGTGTTCAGAAGTTGAGGCAGACGTCCCAAGACCCCCCTTTTTTCAGAAGCTAACGCCGTACTCAAAAGCATGAAGACAACTTCGTCTCTGGAGCTCAAAAGCATTGAAATTGAGTCAGACTGTGTCGAACTGGTGAACATTCTAAAAGGAAAATCTCTGCTTATGATAGAAATTTGGTTTGTTTATCTAGATATCAAAAGTGTTTCCAAGATTTTTGATCAAGTGTTTTTTCATCACATTCCATGGGCTTACAACCCTGTGGTTCAATAGAGAAGAGAGGAGAGAAAAGAGAAGAATCTATTTTGTTAATCTAAAGCTAGCGGCACCTAAGTTAGTATTTATACTTAGGGTGACAACTCGTAAGAAATACAAGAAGAATGGTAAAAAATGCCCCTACTAGGCCTTAGGCCGCTATACATTACAACACTCCCCCTCAAGATGGAGCATATATGTTAATCATGCCCAACTTGTCACATAGTTCATTATGCCATAAATAGTAAAGACTCTTTGTAAGAACATCTGCTAGTTGTTCATTGGAACTGATGTAAGGAATGCAAACTTTTTCCTTATGAAGTGTTCATCAACTTCAATATGCTTGATCCTATCATGAAGAACTGGATTGGCAGCAATATTAATGGCTGCCTTATTGTTATAGTAGTGAGACATTGGGCTATCAACAGAGAGACCCAACTGTCCAATCAAATTATTTACCCATAGTACTTCAGCAATTCCATGTGCCATGGCCCTATACTCGACCTCAACACTAGATCTGCCACAGTAGTTTGTTTTTTGTTTCTCCAAGTAACTAAGTTTTCACCAACAAAGGTATAATATCCACTAGTTGATTTCCTATCATTAACTGCCCCAACCCAATCTACATCTGTATAAACTTTCACTTTCATATGATCATGTTTCTTGAAAAGTAATCCAGTTCCTGGATACTTTTTCAGATATCTGAGAACCCTCTCAACTGCTTCTAAATAAGAGGATGTTGGTGCATGCATAAACTGACTAAGTACATCGACAACATAAGCTATATCTAGCCGAGTCATTGATAGGTAGAGAATTCTTCCTACCAGCCTTTGGAATTTCTTGACATCTGTCATGGGTTCTTTAATACAATCACCAAGCCGATGGTTTTCCTCAATAGGAGAATCTACAAGCTTTGCTCCTAACTTTCTTGTGTCCTACAAGAGATTTAAGACATACTTCCTTTGAGAAATGAAGATGCCCTTTTTTGAACGAGCAACCTCAATACCATGGAAATAACGTAGTTATCCTAGATCTTTCACCTCAAACTGCATAGCAAGAGATTCTTTGATCTTTTTAATCTCAGAGTCCCAATTCCTCGTAATCACAATGTCATCAACATAGACAATTAATACCACAACATTCTTTTGGTTTCTCTTGACAAATAGAGTATGGTTAGATTGGCATTGCTTGAACCTAATTTGTTAAAGGGCCAAGTGAAATCTACTGAACCAGGCCCTTGAGGATTGTTTCAAACCATATAGAGATCTTTTTAGTTTGCAAACTTTCCCTTCACACCCTTGTGCTACAAACCCAGGAGGCTGAATCATGTACACTTCTTCTTCTAGATTCCCATTTAAGAATGCCTTTTTGATGTCCAGTTGGTAGAGCTCCTAATAAAAGTTAACAACCAAGGATAGTATAATTTGAATAGTGTTCATTTTAGCAACCAAGGCAAAAGTCTCAACGTAGTCAACCCCATACACCTGAGTATACCCTTTTGAAACTAACCTGGCTTTATACCTCTCAATTGACCCATCTGCTTTATGCTTTACTATGAATACCCACTTGCATCCCATTGGCTCTTTGCCTTCAGGAAGATTGACCAAATCACAGGTGATGTTTTTGTGAATAGCACTAATTTTTTCCTTCATTGCTTCTATCCATTCAGGTATAAATAAAGCTTTTGCAACACTTTTGGGAATGAAGACATAATCAATGACAGTAAAAAAGGCACAAAATGAGGGAGAAATGTTTTCGTAGGACAAGAATTGAGCAATAGGATGCTTAGTAGTACATGATCAAACTCCTTTTCTATGAGCAATTGGGACATCAAGATCAAGATCATTCGTAAAGTCATCAATAGCAATAGGTTCAGTAATATCAAAAAGAACATAGGTACCTAGATTTTCCTTCAAGGAGTCAGGTGGTGTTGGATGTATAGTCTAAAGTTGTCCACAACCTTTGAGTTCAGCTGTCCCTTACAGTGCCTCAAGAAGACACGAACTGGAGAGGAGTTAGAAATATATGGAAAATGAATTTGAGGAGTTGGAGCTTGCCTCTCCTCCTAGAGGCTTGGAAGAAGGGTTCAGATTTAAATGACACATCTATCAACACAAAGTACTTATGTGTGACTAGATTAAAGCATTTGTAACCTTTTTGAGAAGAGGGATAATCCAAGAAAACACATGGAACAGATTTGGGATCCAATTTACCCCAACTGGGAGGGAGATCATCAATAAAACACTTACACACAAACACATGTAGGGGAATGGAAAATAAAGGAGATTGAGGAAAAATAAGTTGATGTGGGGCTTTGTATTACAGGAGGCGCGATGGCATTCGATTAATAACATAAGCTGCAACCATCACAACATCAACCCAAAACCATTTTGGAACATGCATGTATCATACTACAGGCAACTTCGAGGAGATGACAGATCTTCCTTTCAGCATTGCCATTTTGTTGCGGTGTTCTGGCACATGAACTTCTATGAAGAGATTCATGAGAGGAGAAAAAGTTGGCTAAGTCATGATGGAAATACTCCTTCGCATTATCCGATTGGAAGATTTGGACTTCAACATGAAATTCAGTGATAACTATGCGATGAAAATCTTACACAATCTTGGGTACCTCTTCTCTCAAATGCATGGGATATATAACCAAGTGTATCTCGAATAGTCATAAATAAAGCTGATAAAGTACTTGTACCCACCCTCAGTAGGTATGTTTACAGGGCCCAAACATCAGAAAAGACAACATGGAAAGGCAAAGTAGATCTTTTATTATTTGATGAAAAAGTTGTTCTACAATGCTTGCTCTGATGCCATGTAGTTCGATAGAAAAGAGAGAAGAGAAGAGAGAAGAGAGAAAAGAGAGGAAACTATTCTGTTAATCTAAAGTTGGCGACACCTAAGTTAGTATTTATACTTAGGGTGACAATTCAAAAGAAATACAAGAGGAAATGGCAGAAATGCCCCTACTAAGCCACAGGCTGCTACACATTACAACAAACCCCTATGCGCACTTCCTTTCCGGTGAGAGATGTAAATTCGGTTCTTGGTTTTCCTTTCTAGATGAGCATCACTCCATTTGTAGTAATATAAACTCATTAGGCCCTGAGCCTATGCTTTTAATGAACTAAATTAAAGAAAAAAAGTATAGAACAATTTGTTTGTGTGTGACTTCAGTAGTAGTTGTGTGCTTTGAGGTAAGCCATGTATTCTATTTTTGGAAGGTGTCTTCTAGGAATAGACAACTTGTTAGGAAGTCTTCTAACTTGATAATCCCAACTTGCACAATTGATAAATAACTAGCATGCTTTTGGATGAGTACAATTCAGAGAATGGTAAATTTTTTTGATGTTATTCATATTTTTAGGGTTTTCATGGGATATATAATTGGGAAAAAGAAGGAACCTAAGGAAGAAGATGCTGAATATTCAATTTGTTATAGAGAAAATGCAACTGTTATGTCTTAGTTATTGGTTTCCATGATTCCAAGGGTTTCTAGGATTGTCCAACACTTTTCTATTGCATTCAAGATTTGGGATAAGGTTTCTAATTCTTATGGACAGTGGAAAAGCCAAGTGGTTAGAGCACATTCTTAGGCCTTTTTAGGGAGCAACATGTGTCAATATGGTAGTTTGCGATTTGGGATGCTTCTTTCAACTAGATTGGCCTTGCTTCGTTTGTGGAGTTCAGATCTGCGCCCCACTGCCTCTCGCCCCACAAATGCCCCACACACCGAGCATCCGCCACCTGTCCATTACCATGTGGTCAGCATTCTTGCGTACAGGGCTAATAAGACGGTCGTTAGCTTGTCCTATTAGCCCCAAAACTAGCCCAAAACCCTCATTTCTACATTCCCGCCCCCTCAATCAAACTCTCGTTCTAGAACTGGCTGTCCCCTAACCCTGTTCTTCTCCCCTCCACCCGAGATTGGATCCAATTCCTTCTCCAGCATCGATGACTGCTCCGGTCAGCTCACCTTGACCAGATATTCAATAATGCTCATTTTGTTTTGCTATTTTTTTTTCATTTCAAATAAGAGAAACCCCTGTTATTTTTTTCTTTTTTTTGATATATATATATATATATATATATATATATATATATTATTTCAAATCAGAGAAACCACCAGCAACAATGTTTTTTTCTTTGGCACTGGCGATACAACACACTGTAAGTTCCATTTACGTTTCTTGCCAAACTACTCTTTCAAGTTCCATCCACTAAATTCAAACAAAGGACAATTGAGGAGGTTTAAAACAAATTCTACGTCAATAGTGATGATATACATCTCCAATATGTGAACCAAAAAAATCCCATAATTGACATCAGAACCAAAACAGAGAGAAAATAATAAAGCAAAGTGGACTTGTTGCGGCGACAAACAAAAGATCAACATTGACATGCCATAATGATCGCCGGTGGTTGTTGTTGATGGCCGGTGGTTTCTCTGATTGAAATGAGAAAACAAAATATTAGAGAACATGGGTTTCTCTGATTTGAAATGAAAAAACAAAATAGCAACAAAATATGAGTATTGGAGAATACCTGGTCAAGGTGAATTGGTTAGAGTGGTTGCCGGTGCCAGAGGATTTGTATCCAAGCTCGGGTCGAGGGAGAAGAATGGGGGTCAGGGGACGGCCAATTCAAGCACGAGGGATCGGTTGAGGGGGCTGGAATGTAGAAATGAGGGTTTGGGACTCATTTTGGGGCTAATAGGACAAGTTAACGGCTGTCCCGTTAGTCCCGCATGTGGGAATGCTGACTGCATGCGAATGGACAGGTGGCAGACGCTCGGTGTGGGGTGAGAGGCAGTGGGGTGCAGATTTGAACTCTTGTTTCCGATGCCGTGAAGTATCTTTTTTGTCGTTCTCACTATCCACGTTGGTGAGGGTTTACTTTTCTTGGAACTCATGTTTAGTGTCTTACAACATTATTATTATACTTTTATTATATATTTAGTAACATAAAAATAATAAAATAATATTACATGACATCATATATGTATAATAATATGCATAAAAATAACAAAAATATAATAATACTTAAATATAATCAATTGTGTCATTTTTAGTTGGGAGGATGATTTGGGCTTGAATCTTGAGTGTCAACCACGATTATGGGACTTGCATATTGTGGTTTCTGTTTTAGGTACACTCGTTAAATTAATTGAAACCAAATCTGGTTTGATTCAACACTAGATCGGTCTAGGAGAATTTGATTCTATAAAAGCTTGTGGTTTCTGTCTTAGATACACTCATTAAATTAATTGAAATCAAATCTGGTTTGATTCAACACTAGATCGACCTAGGAGAACTTGATTCTATAAAAGGAGAATTTGATCAATGCTTGGGCTATTAAAATTGTAAAATTCCGGCCAATAAGCCCCAACAAGGTTCGGCCTTTTTTGTGTTTTAACAGTGGTACGATGAAAGTGATGGAGATCTCAGCCCTTGAAGGAGTTCAAGATTGACACAGTGAAAATAATGGTTTGATGCAAAGTTGCAGCAGTTTGAATCCGATACGGACCACCACACTTCCAATTAAATTTATTTGTTTTTTTTTTTTTTGAGTAGTGTTGCTGGTTTGATTGTCATTATTGGCTGAGAATATTCAGATCATAAATCTTAATTTGGTGCATGAATTAGAACACCAAACTCTAGGCCGAATTGCTTAGGAGGGGTCCAAATTGTTGGGCCGATTCCAAGGTCATTGGGTGGGCTGTTAACAACCCATAAAGATCACTTATAAGTGGTCAATTTTCTGATTTTGATCAAGGGTTTGATGGGCCATTACATGGACCAATTTGGCCCATGCTTTGGAACCCAGTTTTGTTAGATTTAAGCATTATTAACTTAGTCGGTTTTGGACTGGTGTATGGGTTGGTTTGCTTTTTGATGTTGGGTCCATATTTTAAGTTATATTTGTTTAAGAGAACCCTATACCATTATGGGTTGATAATGTGTTAATCTAAATGGACTTAGGTCTCACAAGTTTTGATTGCTTGTTTGTTTATACTGGGTGTTTATATGCTGTGTGAATGTGCTTCCATCATATGCCCATCATGATTGAATGCACATCATTTTCATGATATTTAGCAGATCATTAAGTCATCCCTTTCTTTGTAGGTCCCTCTCTTATTTCCTCTCCAAAAAGGGAAACCCTATAGTAACCCTAATTTGTAAGACCCACACAAATGTGACTTTTAAAAGTTAGTAGATGTCATTTTGGTGAGAGTTAAGAACTGAATTGGGGACTGTTATTTTAGTTCCCTCTTGAAGAACATAAGTGCATGACGATATAGATCAGCATTAGATGACGTCTTTAAAGGCCTTTTATAATTTATGTGAAAACGGGCTGAAGTAATAACCAGAGATGCACCATAAAATTAGGTTCTCCGCTAACTGTAGATACCAATTAGATCAACTTCATGTAATGATAGGGGTGTTGTTTACTAGTGGGGTGTCTATCTTAAAATCGAAGACCCTTTTGCAATACCTTGGGGCATGAATATGATATGTGAGTATTTATTGATTAGAAATGTTTACCCTAAAATTGATATGAACCTTATTTGATGGAAGTCAAAAGGAAAGTTCATGATGGATGAGAGGATTCATGATCCTTCATAGAAAATGATGAATTTATACAACTGAAATAGTTAGCTCAATGCACCTATGTGATTCTTTACATTCTCAGAGATATGGAGAATATCTCAATCCCTAAGATAGAGGGAAGTTTCATGGATGAACAAATGAGAATGGAACATAGATAAAATCACATTTTATGATTAATAACATGAAATAATAATAGGTTGTGGACTAATTAATTTCTCGTGTAATTTTTCAGAAATGATACACAAACCATTCATTAGACTTCTAGATGATAATAAACTTAAAGGACTAATTTATATTAACTGATAATGAAACCTAAACATAGTATTTGCTTTGAAAAGCTTGACAAGGTAACTAACCAAAAGGCATGGAAGTTCCTAATGTTACACCCTTGATTCATTAGATAATTTTGTTAGAGACAATTTGATAGAATCACCTCATATAAGGTGATTATAGATTGTGTTAAGATAATTTATAAAGAGTAGAATTATTTTGCTCGGCAAAAGGTCTTCAAACAAATATTGATGACTATGAAAATGTTTGAAAACCAATTTAGGACTGTGTTCTGAAAATGATAGTGTTTATAGATGAATTAGAGACTTTCGGAAGTAAATTGGATGATGACACTAAAATTGATGCCATTCTCAATTCTTTGTCCACATTAATGAATTTGTTTTCAACTATAACATGAATATGCTAAAAGCTATCTTGTAGGATCTTGGCAATATTTTGCAATGGGTTAAGGAATTGATAAAGAAGAAAGAATGTATGTTTGAAACTCAGGTTATAGAGACCAATATATTAGTCACTTTTGCATCTTGGTTTATTAACTTTAGAACATTTATTCATGCATGTGATACTATGCAAAGGTTTAAAGAAAGTAGAAAACTGAGTGATGATGAGGTTGTGCTTTACATGGGGACATTTACAATAGTTGTAATTGCTATTATAGGAATTGGAATTGGAGGATTTTGGGGAGTTTTATTTAGGTTCTCTTTATATACCCCAACTTAGAAATTTGATTTTAGCTTCTAAATTGTGTAAAGACAATTGTTTTATTTTATCTAGCAATAAAGTTACAACTAAATTGAAGTTTCCACCTAAATTTTTGGGAAATGCAAAATTTGGAAAATTCAAAAATTTTCAAGAAAAATGGATTTTTTCTTGGTTACTCATTACCCAATGGGGAGATAAGAGATTCTTAGGGTTTAGGGACGAGGGTACAGTGTGGGAAGGTGTTAGGCACCCCACACATGCCCGGTTAGACTTGCCTTTACTTCATCAATGTTTTAAGGATTAGTCTAATAATTTAGGCTCTAGATTAAAACTACAACACACTAAATTGTTGAAAGAAAAAAAAAAAAAATAATTGTTATATCCTTATACCAAGAAAACAAAGACTATCAATAACCGAAGTGAGAAGAAAAACAAACAATTAGCATAGCTCTAAGTTAATTGAAAGCTATCAATGCTAGAATTGATTCTAACAGGATGAATAAGACTAACCATTGCGAGATGAATGAGAGATTAGGAATAATAGGACAATGGAGGTTAAAGGCTAAAAGGGTGCCAAAAGATGTATGAAATAGTAAAAAACATGTGAGATTATTGGTTACTAAAACATGTATACTAAATAAAACAAAGCTAATGAGAAGACTCAGGTACAAAACAGACTAAGGTTATTTTATCTACTCTATACTAATGCTAGGATAACTAAGCATCAGATGGAAGTATTTAAACATTCAAATGTAGGAAATGCTAATATGATGCAATACTAATGAAATTCAAAATGAAAGAGGGACCCGCTAAGATATTTGATTACACAAAAACAAGGATGACTTAATGATATAATGCAGAATGATGCATGAGTTGCACTATACAAGTGAATAAGCAGCTAAAAATATTAAAAAAGAAATAAAGGACTCTAAAGACGACCGACCTAATGCTTACACTGGACATTGAGGAAGCTTCCTAATTCGGTAGTGCTATTCATATTTTGTTGGTTTGAAAGAAGTAATGCTTTTGTTGGTTTTTATAGCCCAATTTAGTAATAGAGTTGACTGAAAAATATGTGCAAATTT
This sequence comes from Nelumbo lutea, assembly GCF_056320005.1. Classification (NCBI taxonomy): domain Eukaryota; kingdom Viridiplantae; phylum Streptophyta; class Magnoliopsida; order Proteales; family Nelumbonaceae; genus Nelumbo; species Nelumbo lutea. The sequence continues at coordinate 28,045,525 of NC_142691.1, read as the reverse complement.
GATTTACAAATGTATGTGCAGTGTAAAAGATATACGAGTATTTGTTCAGGCCACATCAGGTTTGGGTCTGGCTTGGGCTGCCTAAGGCCTCAGCTTAACCCCAACCCAAATTTCGGTCAGACCCACATTTGTCGTGCAAGCCCAGCCCAAGCCCCCAAGATCAGGCCGATGCTGTGCAAAAACTTGGGTTGGGCTGAGAATGGGCCAGCCCAAGTTGCAGTGTTGACATGGTCAGTCGGCCCAAATATGGAGGCATAGGATGAAACCCGCATAACAGCGTATTCTCCCTGATATGGTTAGCGGAACTTACATGTCTCTCCGATCGGAATATGTATTATCAGAAAAAAAGTTAATATTAATAAAATATTCCAATTCAATTTCAGTTTAATTTATAAATGTTATTCAATATCCAAATCCGATCCTGGTCTGATCGGAATCTAGGTGAAAAAATCTAATGCAAATCAAATATGTAGACTAATCAGAAAGCATATATGAAACTAGACCTAGATTTTTATTTTCTATTCTTTTTGTTTTTTATTTTAACTCTTTTTTTTCTTTTTTCGTAGAAAGGAAATTCATTAAAACCAAGAGAACCAAAGTACAACAACACAACCGCAGCACACCATTTGAAACAAGAAAACAGAAACCTAAAGACAAGAAGACTACTCAACGAGAGAAAGCAGAACAGAACAAACCATGACTAATGTACCCTTTTGATTTCTAACTGATCTGATCTGATCTGATCTTCTAAAGTGCAACACGTGGCAAATACAGACCTTGCATTCTTTTATAGGTCTTGTATCTTACAGAAATTTACAGGAGAATGCCTTGAATTCACATATGGACGGTTAAGATTGTCTTATCGGACTACAAATCATGCTTAAAATAAGAGTTTGTTTTAGACTGAACTCAGTTAAGTTACCAGTAAATCGCAACCCAAATCCGTGTCTGGATGAACTCAACTCCTAATCGAATTTTGATAAGAACTCAACTGTTTCCAAAAACAACTAGGATTAATCTTTACGTAACCTTCGTTCTATAAATACCACCCAACCCTATTCGCTTTTCTTCAATTTTCATTCGGTTTTCTTCTTTTCGGTCTTCAGTAGTCAGTTTCTCTTGACGACTTCCTTCCCTTTCCATCTTCTTCACTCTAATGGCTTCCAATGTGCAGTTCTCCTCCCTCTGTTTGCTTCTTCTGCTTTCATCTTTCTTTGTTTTACCAACCAGGGCAGATGATACTTCGACTGTTGTTCATCATGCCCAAGAAACACCAGTAGAGAAGATCAAGAACGCTCTCTCTGATTCAAATTACATCACCATGTCCATGACTCTTGAACTAGCTCTCAGCAAACTGATCCCAACTCATGAATTCTTCAACAACAAAGATTTCAAAAGTCTCACCATATTATGCCCTTCTGACAAAGCATTCATGTCCCCCAACTTCAAGTACGCAGGACCTCCATTGACCCTCCTCAGATACCACGTTGCACAGGCAAAGCTGGACAGGGAGGTTTTGGAGACATCTCAGCTGCACTGGTCCAAGGTCGAAACCCTTCTTCCTGGGCATCCCCTTGTGGTGACTTCGGTAAAGGGACAGGCTTCTATCAACGACGTCAAGATCACGCACTGGAATCTCCACTATGATGGGCATGTGATCGTTCATGGTGTCGAAGACTTCTTTGATCCTGGTTTCCAGACCATCTGGTTTCCACAGTACGATGGTGAAGTATTGGTCGCTAATGACAAATCGTATGCAATGGCTTTAAAGGAAGCTTTTGATCTTTTTCTTGAGCAGAAAAACGGTTCAGCCGTTATATTGGCTATTGTGCTTTCAGCTGCTGGGATCCTCGTGTTGTTCCTCTGTCAACTTCTTCTGCGACTATGTTGGCCTAGACATAAAGAGGACATGGATGGATATTTTCCTATTGAATCTATTTCTGTTGTGTAGGGTTCTATTGGACTTTATGCTTTTATTTTTTTTTTTAAATTAATTTCATTTGTAAGAATTGTATGATACGACTTTCACATATCATTGATGAATTAAGTTTTATTCATTTAATTGTCCTTGTACATTCATTTGCAATATCTGTAGTTTTTACTTTGTTGTTCTCCTAAAGGTCAAATGGCCGATAGCCCAGTCGAGAACCAACTCAATTTCAAGGTTGATGATCAGATTCGTTCAATGAAAACAACACGAAATAACCAGCTGGGTTGACGTCATCAGTTTAAGTTTCTAGTTTTCTACTTTCTCGAGAAATCAACTGTTAAAGAGAACTTTTATACTTCACGGAAAGAATGAAGGAAAGAAACACGGAGCTTTGCTAGATCTGATTTATGGAGTAGGAAGTTCAAATTCTATGTATTGCTATCTCAATGATCTTAAATTATTAGTGTCGCAGGACGCAGGAGATAGGAAGTCTGGTGGTAATGACCAGGTCTGTACATGGGTACAAGATAAAGCGTACCGAGCAATTTTATGAGCAACAGTTAATTAATAGACCAGGGTATTAGTGAACTGGGAGGGCACATTTTTAGAGTTCTAGTAATTATGCACGTGCATTGCAATTGAGATTTTTTTTTTTTATATTAATTACTTGAATTTTAGATATATTATAATTAAGATAAAAAATGAAAACTAATAAAAATAATAACATGATTGAGAATAAACTCAAATGCTTGTAGTAAATGTGCACGTGCATTTTATGTGGAAATTTAAATAATAATAATAATATTATTAATTTTTTATTTCATTTTTTCCATAAATAAAAATAAATTTAATTTTAACAAATGTTTTTATTTATTATGATGAATATATAACATTGTAAATGTTCTCAAATGCGATGAAAATTTGTAATTTTTCATTGTTTGTGTTTTATTATTATTTTTAAATATTTATTATTCAATTATGGCATGAGTTTCTTTGAAAAGTTGGATAATTGACCCACCATCTAGATAAGAAAATAACTTTATTTTCGGATTTTTTAAATTATATATCATCCATATCATATAAATAATTTTTACTTATCATACTTAATTTTTGTTTGACATAATTAATATATAACTTTTATATATTCTTTTGATTACTTGTACTTTTTTATTTTTTAAAGATTTATTATTTAACTATCATAATTTCGGTTAATGCATTTGATCCAAACCACTAACCCATATCCCAAAAAGGAAAATAATTTGATTTCCAGGTTGATATTAAATTTTATATTACATTTTCATCATTGATAATGAATGTATAATATTAGAGATATGCCCAATATTTATTTTTATGAATATTTAACATTAGGTATGTGCCCAATTTTTTCTATTTTTATTTTTGTTATTATTTATATTTTCTATTTTTAAAAATTTTATTATTTGACCATGACGTCATTTCATTTATAGGTTGATTTTAACTTTGGTATTCCATTTTCAACATTAATAAAATTACTTATTATATTTCATACATATTTTTTTAGTATAATGAATATTCAATATTAGATATATCCAATTCTTTTATTTTTGTATTATATATTTTATATATTTTATTTTTTTATTATTTAATTATGACATAATTTATTAACTCATTTGACCCATAATGGTTGAATTGTTTACCCACCACTGGGAGGGAAGAAAATTGTTTTCTTTTTAAATTATTTTTCATAGTATTAAAATTAATTTTGTGGATTTAATAAGAGAATATACCTTAATATGACATTTAATGAGAGAGAATAGGAAAATAGTTTTATTTCTAATTGGCTTTAAATTTTACATTCATTTTCATCATTAATAAAACCATTTCTTATTTATCATACTTATTATTGTTTAATGTGTCAAATATATGATATTAAAAATATTTTCAATATTTTCAATTTCTATATTTTTCATTTTATCTATTTTTGAATTTTATTATTTAATTGTAACAACATGGATTGACCCATTTGACCCAAAATGATTTAATTTCTTACCAATGCCTAGATGAAAACACTATTTTTTTTCAAGTAGATTTTAAAAGTACTTTTTATGTTATTGGAATTATTAATTTATTATGTATGGATTTAATTAATATAATTTAATAATGAGAAGAAATAAAAATATCTTAAATATATGATTCAATGAAGGTGAATGAAAATTAATACCTTAAGTTGAATTTAATGAGAAGAAATTGAATGCATTGAATATCTTATAATTGTATCTTTTCAACTCATTTAATATTAATAATTGATTACCCTTTTGCCCTCATTTTTATCAATAAATTTGAATATAGAAAAGTAAATTTTGTCCTAAAAAATTCCACAGATATTACTAAGGATATTCATTCTTTTTAAAGTAGTATAGATTTATTAGAATAAGAGTGCTCCACCGAGGGGTCAAATGATCCTCCAACAAGAGAATGATCACTGAAGCAGCATCGCCTTCAAAGATTGCAGAAGAAATATCAGAAGAAAGGGAGAACTTTATGCTCTCAAGAAGAGCTGAAGCTTCACTAATCAGATTAGGCCATCATTGAAATTGTTCTAGTAAAAAGCATGGAACCATGCTCATTACGAATAATGATGCCAGGTGGGGATTGCCAATGCTTCACATGTGGGTATATCAATTCAGGATAGATACCCTTAACAGTCCATGGAAATGGCCTGGTACATTGACCACTGGGTTCAACATATATTGTATATGAAATTTCAGACCTTAGGGTGTGTTTTTTTCTGGATTTCGAGGATAAAGTTGGTCAATGGGATTTTGATTTCCATTGACCAAGAATCTCATGTTCAGTTTTCAGATTTATGTAGGGAACAGGGAATTAAAGTTTATTTTCCTGGGTATCACTTATTTTCCGGGTAAGTGATACCTATCTCCTAAGTGGATAAATAACTTTCCCATCTAGGGAAAAAAATTGCTAACACTTCAATGAGACAAAAATGTTTTTTTAATAATGGATTTTTATGGCTAAAATGATGGTTACCTTATTTACCTAGGAAATAAAAGAACATGGGTGTAATAAGTATTTACCAGAAAAAAACTTACCCAAGTAATTGCATTTATCTGAATAAATAACTTACCGAAAAGCAAACAGGGCATTAATGTTAAATCATTTATAATCATGTTGAGGTCAACAAGGTGATAGATGGCTTAGCAAATAAGTTAGTTTTGTGATCGTGTCTTTGATGAACTACCTATAGAGATTCAAAGAGATGATGGAACTGGTTTGCCTTTCCTTAGATGTAGATAAATTTTTATCCATGTTCTAAGAGACCATTGGACACAATTGAATTACATGAGCTAGTGGTCTTCTTGTATAGATTTTCTCCGGGGATAAGTTATATATACCAGGAGTAATTAAAGTTTGTGGGGTTAAAAGAAAAAAAAAAAAACTATTGTGAGGATCAGTTTGGTAATAATAGATATAGATAATCTAATAATTTAGTTTAATTTAGTATTTTTCTACTTGGTTCAAAAGAAAGAAAATTTATTATCAATCGTGATACAAGACCCACCATCCCATATAAGGAGCTAGGGAAGAATCTGGATAAAAGCTGCCTGACAACATTTATTGGATACATGACTAATATTTTGATCCCAATCCCCAGTGGAATACCCATTTCTTTCACTCAACGCAACATTTGCAAAGGAAGTATTTTTCCACGGAATGGCTGCATATTGAACATTTTACCGTCTCTGCTGCTGCCTGCTGGATTATTATTATTAGCTGATATTGGAACAATCAGACGAATGCAGTGTGCCTTGGTATGCTTGTCTTGTACGTATTCATTTAACATGTACAGTCAAGAAATTCCCCTGCGCTCAGGTTCTGGATCCCAGGCCACTTTTCAAAGTCCTCAATTAATAGGGATAATTAATGTCTTCTACTGCATCTTCACGTTCAGATCCGAAGACCCTCCAAACATTTCATAATTGCATCCTCAAGGTTTGCGACTGCGTTACAGTGTGCCATCTTGTAGTGGGAGGATTGTCTTCTCACTCCAAGCCCTGGCCTTGATAACTTTTCATCTCTAATGGAATTCAGTATCTTAATTTTGTAGTTTTAATTTTCTCTGGATCGCTTTGTTCCAAGGTAAAATGGTCTCCATCTGAACTTTGGTTTCTTTTGTAATAAACCTCATACCTTGGACAGATTTTCTTATCCAATCACGATGATGACCTCCATAGAAACAGACAATCTTTCCTGACTTAATTAATCTACGAAACAATTAATAAATTGTGTACTGTAGACCCACTTTAACAAAATTCAGTCCGTGTTAGAGAGTCCAGTTGTACCAAGAAATCAGTCCCCCAGCTCTCTCGCTCCCAAAGTTCTACTTCAGTTTTGATGCCGAAGGGGTACGCTTGAGCACCCCAAGTTTCCACAATTGGATCGAAGTGCATTGGTGTGGCTAATCACACCTTGTTTGTTTAAGACTACCAGTATGGACTTCCTACGGAAGTTCCATTTTTCCTTGATGTACCACATGAAGGCCCAATGTATGCATATATTATGATGGATTGGCCAGCCACAACCAAGGCATCTGAGAACCTACTTGATCGACACTTGTTTCTGGAGTTATTTTAATGGTCTGATCCACGATTGGTAGCCAAACTACTTCAAAGCTTTCTTTTCCCTCAACTTTGCTGTTATAAATCTTGGTGAGAGAAGGAAATTCTTCAACATTGACGAAAAGATCTGAGATGAAGAAGGCAATGGACTCGCCCTTGAGTCTGTCCAAGCTGACCTACACCACCAAAGCTATTGAGCGTGAGAACCATAATTTTTGTAGATGAAAAAACAGCTAAAAACTTAAAATTTTGAATTAGGAGGAAACAATTCTTATGAGTCAATCAAACCTTTTATTCCTTGTTATGACCAAGGATCCGCTTTTCTGTTTAGGAGAAAAGCTTTAAAATTAGTTCCATGTTGTTTTCATATTCGATTCAGAAGTTGTTCAAGGTTTCCACATACTCGGCGAAACCTACAAAAACACTTTTTGTTAAATTGCATTTCCAAGCATGGTCTTTACACTTTTCCAAATTAAAAAACATTTAGTTCGATTACATGTCAATGGATGAAGTCTCAGAGAGAGAGAGAGAGAGAGAGTATAGGTCTCTTCGTTGCATTTTTATTAGATACAATTCATCTCATAAAGGGTACAAGTGCTATAATCCAGTAACTTCACAAGAAATTATTTTTAGACATGTGGTTTTTGATGAGAAACAGTTTCTTGGGATCACTCAAGATAGTCTTTCCTCTGGACCTCTAGATTCAGTGCTAGTCACTCTACTTCCTGTCCCCTCAGTTGATGGCATGTAGGAGAGTTCTATTTCTCCTCATGATACTACTTCCAGTCAGCAAAGTATGGCTCCAGGTTCCTCTTTCATTTATTGTTCTACTAATGGCTCATCGTCTCATAATGGCACCCAGATAGAACCATCACATCAGAGAACACAATTCCTTCAAGATATTCTTCACACCACACTTGTTCTTCCTCCTCCAACCGCACAAACTCACTCGATGATCACTCGTTCCATATCTGCCCACCCTGCTCAGACTGCTACAAGGTATCCTCTACTTGAAGGACTTCTAGCAGATAGTGGGGTGTATGATGTAGAACTATCTTCCTATGCTTAGGCGTCCAAGTCTCCAAAATGACACATGGCAACTTGTTTCCTATGATCCCACTTTGAATGTTGTTGGCTCTAAGTGGGCTTATAAAATCAAGAGAAAACCTAATATCTCTGTAGAAAGGTATAAATCTAGATTAGTTCCTTAAGGTTTCTCTTAGGTTCATGGTGTTGACTTTATTGATACTTTTAGTCTTGTGGTTAAGCCAACCACTATCCGTGTAGTCTTATATCTAGCCATGTCACACGGATGAGACATCAAACAGTTGGATGTTCACAGTTCTTTTTTGAATGGTTTTATTCATGAAAAATATATATATGAGACAATCTCATGGTTTTGAGGATTAGACTCGTCCAGTTGTCTGAAACCAATGAGGTTAAGACTTGTTTAGAGAACAAAAGGATACCAGAGATTAAAAGAAGAGAAGAGAAGAGAAGAGAAGAGAAGAGGAGGAAGAGAAAATAGAAGAGAAAGAGGGGTTTGGTCTGCTTAGTCTGCTGCCACAAGTGATATTTAAAATTAGGTCTACAACAATAAGTGGTACAATGACAGGAATGCCCCTGTCACTAGAAACAACAAAAAAAGAATTCTAACAATACTCTAAGAGTACTATAAACAAAGGAAAAACATATGAACAAGTGGGGACCACAAGCTGGTCAACCATTTTCTCTACACTCCCCCTCAAGTTGGGAAAATATATTGATCATTCCCAACTTTCTTAAATCTGACTCAAGCTTGATTTTGTTGACTGCCTTGGTGAAGACATCGATAGGCTACGTATTAGTGGCAACATGAGGAAGTCACACTTCTTGAGTTGTGAGCAATGTTAATGACCGCCTGGTTATCACAATACAACATCAAGGGTCTTTCAAACTCAATTTCCAATTTTGTAAGGAGAGACTTCTGTCATAATATTTTTGTAACACCATTAGCCATAGGCCTGTATTCAGCTTCAACACTAGACCGAGCAATAATATTTTGTTTCTTGCTCCTCCATGAAACTAAAATTCCCCAACAAAGGCACAATACCTTGAGGTAGATCTCCTATCATCAATAAAACCTACCCAATCTACATCAGTGTATACTTCAATCTTCATATGGCCATTATTTTTAAAAAGTATAGCTCAACATGTACACCTCTTGAAGTAGGTTAAAATTCTCTCAACAGCAAGGAGTTGTGAGTCTTGGGAGAGTGCATGTACTGACTAATAACATTGAAATCATAAGAAATGTCAGGGCAAGTCAGACATATGTAGAGAAGTCTTCCTACAAGTCATTGATACATACCTTTATCTTCTAAAGGCTCACCATCTTTTTCATTAATCTTATGATTTTGCTCAATGGGAGTATCAGTATGCTTAGCTCCTAACTTTCTTGTCTTTTCTAAGAGATTAAGAACATACTTCCATTGGGAAACAAAGATTCTATGTTTGGACATTGCCACTTCAATCCCAAGGAAATACCTCAACTCACTCAGGTCCTTCACTTCAAATTCTTGATTAAGTAGTTGCTTAAGAGAGTTAATCTCATCAAAATTACTTTTTGTCACAACAATGGCATCCAACATACACAACTAGGAGAGTCAAAGTAGATTCTTTCTTCTTAATGAACAGAGTGTGGTCAGATTTGGATTGAACATAGCCAAATCTTTCCAAAGCAAGTCAGATTCTATCAAACAATGCCCTTAGAGATTGTTTTAGACCATACAAAGCTTTCTTCAACTTATAAGCTTTCTTACATGTCTTTGCATCATAAAAATTAGGAGGTAACTCCATATACACCTCCTCCTACAAGTCACCATTTAGAAATTCATTCTTAACATCCACCTGAAATATAGGCCAAGAGAAGTTAGCAGCAAGAGACAGTAAAACCCTGATGGTATTCATTTTTGCAATTGGTGCAATGGTCTCCAAGTAATCAATGCCATAAGTTATAATGTATCCTTTAGCCACCAGTCTAGCTTTATATCTTTCAATTATACCATTAGCATTATACTTCACTATGAATATCCACCTACACCCAACATGCTTCTTCTCTCTTGGTTGATCAACCGGTTCCCAAGTATCATTCTTTACAAGGGCATCCATCTCAACCTTCATTGCTCCCTTCCACTTAGGGACAACAAGGGCCTCTTGAATTGTTGTAGGAATGGAAATGGCAACAATGGAAGCTAAAAATGACTTATATGATGATGAAATGTGACCATAAGAAAGGAAATGAGAGATACAATGGGCAAAGGATGAGGTACACTGACGCTTCACTTTATGTACCGCAATCGAGAGGTCAAGGCCATTTGAGGATGGCTGAGGCACAGTAGTAGAAGAGGGTATGTCATCAGTAGTAGGAGTGGGTAAGGAGGAGGCAATACTTGAATCAGGTGTCATAGAAGAGATAGGAACTGGCCTGGATGGATCTTTATTAGAACCAATTGGCCGCCACCATCTTCTATGGAACACCCTCAATTCTTTACACTTTTGACAACTCCCCTCAATACACTCCCATCCACTTGTAGGAATAGGCAAAGGAACATCTTGAGCAAACACACTCTACTCACCACTCTCCCCATGAGGTAAAACCATAGGGTAATAGGGGACATTTTCAATGAAAGTGACATCCATAGATACAAATATGGTGTCATAACAATAATACCCCTTTTGATTTTGTGCATACACTAGGAAAATACATTTAGTAGCCTTAGGATCAAATTTTGAACAGGCATGCCCAAGGATTTGGACAAAACAAGTACAACCAAAGGTTTTGGGAAGAATAAAAAACTACTTCTTATCAGGATACAACTAATTAAAAGGAACTTTCTTGTCCAAGATTCGAGAAGGAATGCTATTAATGAGATAAACAATAATAATAATGGAATCCCCCAAAAAATGGCTAGGAACATTAGTATTCAGCATGATGCTTCTTGCAACTTCAAAGATGTTCCTATTTTCTCTCTCAGCTACACCATTAAGTTGAGGTGTATGAGAACAAATGCTCTGATGAATTACTCCATGTTCAAGGAGATAAGAAGATAAGGGTTTTGCAAAATATTTTTTGGCATTATTAGATATGAGATTTTTATTTTAACCTCAAAATGAGTCAGGATCATTTGATGAAAATTGTAGGTCAAAGTGGGAACCTCATCCCGAGAGTGTATGAGGTAAACCCATGAAAACTGAGAGTGGTCATCAACGAACAATAGAAAGTATTTGTACCCACTCATAGTAGGAATATGATATGACCGCCAAATATCAATATGCACAATTTCAAAAGGAAAATAACTTTTTTTATTAGTTTGTGAATAAATTGATCTACAATGCTTTTCCAACACATAACTCTCACACTTCAAGCTGAACACTTGGATTGACTCAAACAAATTAGGAAAAAGACTCATTGTAGACCCAAAAGATAGATGACCCAATCGATAATGCCAAAGCATAATCTGACTTACAAACCGTGACACAAAAGACTTCCCATCTTCTTTACTCTTCCCAGGTGGATGTTTAAGGAAGTAGATACCATTCATCTCACGACTAGTTCCTTGTAGCCCGATCTTGGAAAACACATTGACCTAGGAAAATGGTCATTTAACAGTTTTGGTGTTTAGTGGTACTACTGATAGAAAGCATATAAGTACTTAGCTTAGGAACATGCAGAACTGAGGATAAGGAAATAGCACCAGAGACATTGATTTCTCCCTTACTTGAAAAATAGGGACAAGAGATCCATAAGCAATAGGCACTTTATCTCTACTAGAGGACATGCAATAGGTGTGAATTAATGAAGATAAACTGGTCATATGATCAAATGCACTTGAATCAATAATGAAAAAATGGCTAGTGTTACCTGGGTAGAGCATGATAGGTAGTGGCCCTTGTACCTGATTGAGCAAAAGCAAAAGTTGGAGTAGAACGAGACTGTCCAGAGAAGCCAACTTCACTCTCCAACTGAGATAAAACAACCCTAACAACAGCAAATGCATCAAGAGAATTGGGATCTAGTGTTGGGAGTGGATGGAGCTCCTATGGTTACAATTGTGGATGAAACTCCTATAGTTATAGCTGCATTAGCATTTCTCTTCTTGTTCCTAGTCTTTCTGGAATTAGCCGAGGCTAAAACTTCAAACAAGTGTCCTTAGTATGTTTTGGTTTACAGTAGTCACAAAACACATCCCTCTTTCCATCCTTTTTACATTCGTCTCCTTATCACCTTCAGTCTTCGGTTTTATACTTGCTAAAGCTGATTTCATAGATGGAATTTGTAACATAACTTTCCTTCTACTTTCCTCACCATGTATCAGAGAGTAGGCTTGAGATAAAGAGAAAATATTTCTAGTGAGAAGCTGTTGTCTTATAATGTCATAGTCAAAGTTTATCATAGTCAGGAATTCAAACACTTTATTTTGACTCTCCCACTCAATAGTCTCAAGATGATCAATCTCATACTACAATGATTTCAAGGTGGAGAAATAGACTGACATAGGTTTCTCCCCCTGTTTAAGATTATTAACCTCAATTTTTAGTTAATAGGCTCTAGCAACATTAAGGGGCTGAGAATAGGTTTCTTTCATATTGTTCCAAATCTCCTAACCTGTGTTTGCCCAAAGAAAGTTTCCAATGATATAAGGCTGCATGGAGTTGCATAACCAAGTTATAACCAAATAATTTTTTGAACCCATTTAGCGAGGGAAGGGTCCTCCTATGCTGGTTTCTTTGTGTCTCCCATCACATACCCCAACTTTCCCCTCCCTCCAATGGCCATCATGGATGATTGGGCCCATTCCAAATAGTTTGTTCGATCAAAATTGACTGTAGTAATCTGAAATGAACTGTTGTCAATAAAGTTTCCTGCTCCTACAAGTCCTACATTTGGTTTGTTCTCATTCCCGATCATTTGCATGCTGAAATGGACAAAGAATAATCACTGAATGGAGAGTACAAGACTGTCCAAACTCCTTTTTCAAACAAAAATTCCAAGTACTGTCCAAACAACACCCAAAGTAAATAAAAAACTTCAGAGGCCTTTTTATGAACACAAGGTGGGAAGTAGAGGAGACCAACACTGTAAAAAATAATACAACCCGGAAGAACATTCCATAAAGAATCCTTAAAATAGTCCATGAGAACAACCGAACAACTGTACTGATTCCAGAGAAATTTCAAACAGTCAAAAAAAAAAGAAAAAGAAAAACAACCCAAAAATTATTGGGCGCCACTCTCAATCTCTGATTTAAGCTCTAAATCAGAAATCAGCTTATTTTCTCCGATTCTTCCTGGTCACCGGATAACTCTCCAAGTAATTTGAACGTTGGGCACCTTCTTCAATTTCCAATAACCTCCAAGAACCAAGCGAATCAATCTGAAACTTCCATCCCTAGAACTACTCTCATGTAGTCAGCTGGATAGCACCTACATGAGAGCCCAAGGCAAGTTTAGGTCTACTTTGATACCAAGTTGTCTCAAACCATGGAGGTTCAGACCTATTTAGAAAATGAAAGGAAACCAGAGATGAAGAGAAGAGAAGAGAAGAGGAGGAAGAGAGAATAGAAAAGAAAAAGGGGTTCAGCCTACTTAGTCTACCGCCCCAAGTGATATTAAAAATTAGGTCTACAATAATAAGTGGTACAATGATAGGGGTGCCCCTATCACTAGAAACAATAGAAAAAAAATATTCTAATAGCACTATAAACAAAGGAAGAACATATGAACAAGTGGGGACCACAAGCTGGTCAATCATTTTCTCTACACGGATTATGTTTGAAAGTTAAATAAAGCCCTTTGTGATCTTCGTTAGGCCCATCGTTCTTGGTTCTCTCGGCTCTGTAGCCAGTTACATGATCTCGGTTTCAGAAGCTCTTAGTGTGATCATTCTCTTTTCATCTATCACAAAGCTAATACTTCTCTCTATATTTTAGTATACGTTGATTATATTATTGTTACTGGGATTTCTGTTTCTCATGTTTCTCAAGTTATTATGGACTTGTCTCGTAGTTTCTCTCTTAAGGATCTTGGATTTCTTCACTATTTTCTTGGCAAAGAGGCCCATCGAGACAAGAATGGATTGTTTCTCTCTCAACGATGCTATAATCTTGATCTTCTATAGAAGACCAATCTTGTAGCTTCCAAACCTTTGACCACACCTATGGCACCTACGTCCAGGTTGTCAAAATTTTAGGGTGAGCCTCTGTCTGACCCTACTTAATATTGTAGTATTGTTGGTGCCTTGCAATATGTCACCCTTACATGGCTAGATGTGGCAATTGTTGTGAATAAGGCGTGATAGTTTCTTCAAACTTCCATTGGTGATCATTGGACGGTTATGAAGTGTACTTTGAGTTATCTCAAAGGTACAACTGACTTTGGGCACTTATTTATTGCTAATTCTCTTGGATCATTAGTCGCATTTTCAGATGCTGATTGGGCCGGCTGCCTTGATGACCACCATTCTACCGGCGGCTATGGTGTTTTTCTTGGTTCTCATTTGATCTCTTGGAGCACTAAGAAACAACCCACCATTGCCTATTCCATCACTGAAGCTGAGTTTTGTTCCTTATCTAATACCACAACTGAAGTGTTATTGCTTCAATCTCTCCTACAAGATTTGGGTGTTCATCAGTCCTCTGCGCCTGTTCTATTTTGTGATAACATTGGTGCTACAAATCCGGTTGCGCAAATGGGTTCTCATGCATGTACGAAGCACAATGAAGTGGATTTTCATTTTCTGCATGATTATATTTTTCGCAAAAATATGGTGGTCCGATATATCCCTACTGATGATCAATTGGCTGATGTGTCTACCAAACCTCTTTCCCCAGTTCGATTTGACTTTCTATATTCCAAGTTCATGTGCTTCCAGCCCAGTTTCGCTTGAGGGGGTGTATTAAAGAAAGCTATGGACTGGCTAATATAACAAAGGAAAGTTCTAAAATTGGTAACTCTACAATAATGCAAGTTTCTAGTAGAAAGGAAAGAGATGTAGATGGTAATTATACAAAAGTTCAAGTTACCAATGGAGGTTCTCACTTAAGTTTAGAAATAGCTGAAATAGTAAGAAAATCATCTAAGAAACATTTTTCTTCCTTTCCCTTATTATGTCATTCCTTTGTGTATATATTGTACCCTAATCTCCTTAGTCGACATATACAAGAAATACAAGAAATACAAGTTCCTTGCATTGTTGAGAATTGTTCTTTGTTCTTTCTTTAACTTTATGAGATGGGTTTCGGTGGTTTGCTGGTTGTGTCGGGTGGTTTTGTGGTTGTTGTATTTATTTCTGGATCTTTCTCTGGTGCTGGAGGACTCTTGAGAGATGCAGATGTCAAAGGAAAACATCAAGAACATCTTAAAAATGAATGTCAAATCCAATTTCAACATTCCTACAGGGAATCGATCGAACAGTGGTGCGGACTTTTTAGCTCTCATAAGGCAATAGTTGAACAAGATAGACTTAAAGACTTATAATTCTGCATACGAACGAATTATGTCCATTATTATGGGATCGAGGATCAGTATGGTAGCTAGTAGTAGATATAGACAATCTAATCCTTTAAATTAGTTTAATTGAATATACTATCTACGTACTTGGTTCAATTCAAAACAAAGAAATTTCATTAATTTATTATCAATCCCAATACATGCTGGATTTAATTTATTCAAAGGAAATTAAGACTACCCCACCATCCCACATATGGATAGGGAAGAGCCTGCATATCTAACACACAACATTTTATTGGATATTCCAAAGCATCTAAGGAAAAGCACACTAACAACATTTTTATTGGACAATTGACTGGTATTTTGATCCCAATCCCAGGTAAATTAACACTCGTATCTTTCACTCAGTGCAACATTTGTAGAGCAAGTACTTCTCCATGGAACGGCCGCACTCTGAACACTTTACCGTCTCTGGAATGTTATTAACTGCGCCTATTGGAACAATCAGACGAATACAGTGTGACCTGCAGGTATGGCTGCGTCGTACATATTTATTTAACGCAGTCAAGAAATCCTCATGCCCTCGGATGAGTCCGGAAACCCATTTTTCAAAGTCCTTAATTAATAGGGATAATTGTTTTCCACTGAATCTCACAGCATTAAGATCCGAAGACCCTCCCAACATCAAAGCCCATCCATCCTCATTGTCATCATAACTTGATATGATCATCAATTCTTTCACGATTGCATCTTCAAGGTATGCGTTACAGTGTGCCATCTTGGAGTAGGAGATGCTTTCAATACGATGCCAAAATGAACGGATTGTCTTCTCATCCCAAACCCTTGATAACTTTTCATTTCTAATGCAATTCAGTATCTTTTCCAATCGTTCTTTGCGCCGATTTGTTCCAACGTAAATGGTTTCCATTTGAACTTTGGTCTCTTTGGTAAAAAAACTCATAGCTTTGCCAAATCGTCTTATCCAATCAAGATCATGACCTCCATAGAAACAGACAATCTTCTCGTCCTTAATCTGCGAAGCAATTAATAAATTGTGAGTGTAGACCAACTTTATTGAATGATTGCATTCAAAAACTTGCGACGTAAAATTTATAAAGAACAGAAAAGAGGCAAAAATCAGTCCGTGTTTGAGAGTGCAGTTGTACCCATGTTGGTAGATCAGGTGCAAATCCCTTCACCAAGAAATCAACCCCTCCGCTCTCTCGCTTCCAAAGTTCTACTTCAGTCTTTTCGTAAAAGGGGTACGCTTGAGCACCCCAAATTTTCACCATTGGAAGTGCATTGGTGTGGCTAATCACACCTTGTTTGTTTAAGACTACCAGTATGGGCTTCCTATGGAAGTTCCATTTTGACTTGATGTGCCATACAAAGCACTTATGAATGCATGAAGGGTTGGGAAGGCAAAACCATGGCATCTGAACAGCTACTTGAACAGCACTTTGTTCTGGAGTTTTAATGGCCTGATCCACGATTGGTAGCCAAACTACTTCAAAGCTTTCTTTTCGATTAATTATGTTATAAGCCTCGGCGAGAGCTGAAAATTCTTCAGCATTGACCATAAGATCTGAGATGAAGAAGGCAATGGACTTGCCCTTGAGTTTGTCCAAGCTGACCTGCACCACCAAAGTCATTGAGCGTGAGAACCATAATTTTGAAGATGAAAAAAAAAGCTAAAAGCCTAAAATTGAATTTGGAGGAAACAGTTCTGGTGAGTCGATCAAACCTTTTCCATGACAGAACGTTGATAAAGGATCAGCTCTTCTGTTGAGAAAAGCTTTTTAATTAGTTTTAAATTGTCTTCATATTGGGTTTGGAATTTCAAGGTTTCCTCATACCCTGCGAAATCTGCAAAGCACTTTTTATGTTAAACTGCATTTCCAAGCATGTTTTTTACATTTCTCCAAACTTAAAAACTTTTATTAGATTACAAGACATCAAATGGATGGAGTTCCAGAGAGGGAGAGAGAGATCCTTGTTAGATTAGTGTCTAACCTTTCTCTGTAATGTATGATTCACATAGAAATTTATGAACTGGAGACGCCAAGTTGTAGATTCTTGTGAGTTCATCATGGATATCATCAGTGGCTGACATTGTGTACCTAAAACATTGCAGGGAAGGAAGTTAAAAGAGAAAAAAAAAAACGTTTTCAAAACCATTTTGTTCAAGTGAAATAAATTATGACCGTATACTCATAGATCATATATATCTTAAATTAACATATGTTAAGACTTTCAAAAATATAACATCTTATTGTATATCTTCTCTCGGAAAAAAAAAAACAAAAAGAAATTAAGGAAACAAAACATAAGTCAAGACTTACTCTGCACCCATTTTCACTAACACCATATTCGAACGTATGCAGGTATATAGGCTTCGGATGATGTAGTATACAGCTATTTGAAGGCTCAGTTTGACCGAACGATCTGTCTGAGTTTTGTAGAGTTTAAGCCCCATAAAGTTATTGGCCATAGCATGCACTCGACGGAGCAGATTGGAGATAAGCTCGAAACGAGAGTTTAGGGAACGAGAATTAGTTTGGAGCAAGGAAGGAAAATGCTTGAGCATTCTAACTGATGTGAACAAAGGGTTATCCGAAAGGGGTTGTGCAGTGAGCCAGAACTCACCATAGTTCATGGCAAATGCACTCATAACCAGTACAACTTTAGCTTCCCATGAGTACATCTTTAGAGTATCAAACAAGGCCAACGTAGCTTCATCGGGTTTCATACCACACGCAGCTTTACACGTTATCTGTCCAATTGTGAAAGAATTCAGTTTATGGAATTAGAGCAGTGAAAAAAGGGTATATATATACATGCTAATGATTTCTAGAGTAAGTACTCTATAGGTGATACCTCCCAACTTAGCGAGTGAATGGTGCCACGAATACTGTCCTGCAATTCAAGCCTCTCAACTGAGGTAACGATTCTTTTGTCATTCAATCCTTGAAGACCACTTTGCTCTAATCCCTAAAATGACAAAATCACATTCTTACATTTTGTTATATTCGTAATCACACTCTCTCTCTCTCTCATACATACACACGCACACAGAGACATACCGAGGGAGAGGAAACGCACCATTCCGGAACTGAAAGGGATTAGCTTGAAGATTTGGTTGATGACATCCATTAAAGGATTGAACTCGAAGTCTTGGTTCTTCGGTCCATGCTGGATTTGTTGAATGATGGCTTCCTCCTCAGAGGTAAGGGAGTAAAATGAACCAAACATGCTCATCTTAACCAAGCTAATATGCCTAAGACAACACACTCTGTTCACTTGCTAGATAATTAGATCGACTGTGAAGTAGAAGCAGTGTTGGGTGTTTGATTTATAGGCAAAAAATCGAGGCCATTCTATCGAAAGTCAAGTGTTCAGACTTCCAAGTTGCTTATTGCTTTCACTGTTCTTTTTAGCGCCGTTGTGGGTTCCAGAATCCAGACTGTTGCATATTATTTCAAATTAGGAGAACGCAGATCTTAATTAAAATAATACAAAATACAAGGTTTTACACTCTACATTATTGTATTTGTACTCCTTCCAAACTGAGCATTAGGTAAATTATAAGAAACTCACTTGTTTGGGTGTTGCTTTGCATTTTCAAGCGGAAAGCCCCAGACAAAATATCCTAAGTCTGTGTTTGTAAGGTAAAAATGAATCAAAGTTTACACCCAAATCTTTGCATTGCAACCAAATACAACCTAAGAAAAAACATTGGGGTTGCTGCTAGGGGTGGCCACGAGCCGAACTCAAGGTTTTAGCTTGAACAGAGCTCAAGCCTTATAATCCTAGGCGAGCCGAGCTTGAGCCTCATACTATTCAACTTGACTCGGCTCCAATCACCCGTAGTTGCCGCTAGTGGAGAAGCATTTGAAGATTGCTATTGGACATAGAAAAAGCAGTGGATCCTCCCATTGTTAAAGAAGAGAGTAGTTTTCTTATATTCTTTGGAGAAGAGGCTAAAATCATCACACGGATTAGAAGAACATACAGCAGAGCGGTCGCTAGGTACTAAAATTCCCAAACTAGTGGTACCCCTCATTGTAATGGGCATTTTCATCATTGAATTTGATTAACTTTATGGTGATTAGTCCTTTTTTATTCATTTACAGTTCTCTTCATTTAAGATTGAACTAATTTAAAGTTTCCATAACTAGGTTTGATCAGGTGTACAACAATAATTCTTTCTCTTCATTTACATTCTGTCGTCTTTGGGTCGTAAATTTGCAATCGTTTCTTTTGTTAGTTTTTTAGCATTTTGATATTTTAGACTGATTTGAGCTCCTTTAATTTTTTTGTGTTTGATCATTTAAACTATTGATTTTTAAATGATCCTTTATTTCCTTTTCTGAAACTTTGTTGTTTCCACTTTATTTCTTTTTTTGGTACTTAAGTTTTTAAATGAATTTGTAGAATTTTCCTTGTAAAATATTTATTCTCTCTCTTTTTTTTTTTTTTAATTTTATCAACCTTATCCCTTAAAATCGTGGATTTCAACCTTCTTATTCCAATCCGTTGCCTAAAGGACATTTTTGTCCTATACATTTTCTCCCTCACTCTGAATGGTTGAATGATCTGTAAGGTAAAATCAGGGGATATATTTTAGTTGTTTAGTTAAATCAGAATATATATTTTTTTCAAGTAATTATCTCTTAGTAATTCTTTCACTTGTCTATTTTATATTATAAAAATAGCAGAGATCCATCTGATGCACGAGATTTGTTAAATGAAAGTCAAACAATATAAACAAATAAGAGTATATAATTATTTTATATTTTTAAATTATTAAATAATTAATAATTATTTATATTTCAGGTTGTATATGATATCAGAGTAATTTCTGACCAATCAAGTAGTATCATAATCGTGGTAACTAATGATATATTATTTATAAAAATTCATGAATGGATTTTGATTGGTCATAAATATGGTTTTTTTTTCCCCATTATTTCAATCTCACCCACAAATCATCCAACTCATCCACAATCAATTCACTTAAGAAATTGCAAGTATTATGGACATCGTTTTCATACCAGTCACGGGTTCCTTTTAGTTCTTCCTGTAATTGAGTTCTTGATTCCATTGGACTCTGTGATTGAAAGCTGATCAGCATCTATTCAAGCTGATCGCAAATGAAAGTTTGGCTCCATAAATCTCACCACCCAAAAGTAGAGGGTAGTTCCATGTGCTTCATGTAGTTTGCCCTAATTAATTCAAGTGGCTCCAAACTGAAGTTTGGTAGAGAAACATATTAAATTAATAAAGAACGACTCCTACTTGGGACTGATTGGGAGGTTGACACAAGAACCATCTTCTTCAGACTAGATAGAAAGTAAAAACAAGGTAGCAACTCGAAGGAAATTCTTGAAAAGATTACTCCAATCTCATAAAGTTCTGAAAATGGAAATCACCCCAGAGGTATCCAAAGGCGGAGTTGGGATTATTTTATGTTAGGAGGTCAATTACTAACGAACATAAATTAGGGGGGGGGGGTCAAAAGATTATAAAACAAGGGTGAAGGATTAAAGTATAAATGAATCATCAATAGGGATTGTGAGGATTTTCAAAGCATAGGGGGGAATATAGCTCCCCTCTTGTTACGGTCTGATACAAGCTTAGCCCTTGCCTATGCTTGGTAGGCTTACGTTAAGGACATCACCGTCATTTTTTCCTGTAAGATTTTTTGGAGAATTTATGTCATCTTCAGGCAGACCACCAAAAGCTTAACGTACTCTGAGGAGGGTGGTCGACCTCCTTGGGTGCCTAACATTGGCACTCCTAGACCTTCATCCCTTGCGGGGCAGCCCTGGTTAACGACTAGCATGGCTACCAGGGTTCCTCATGGGCGCACACATGCTGATGGGGACAGTGTTGGACCGGCACTGCGCTACTGACACTCAAGGGAGTCTTGGCATGTGGGCCTGGCTCAAGCATGACTCTTCACCTTGCCAGCCCCTTGCCCAAGATGATTGAGCTTTCCAGTTGCCCCTAACGCACGGGTGTATTCTGGCCCAAGCGGTTGCCTATCATCATGGCACACATGTGCTTGTCATCATTGGCATACAGGACACCCATTACATTGGTGCCCAGTCACCTCTCCGGCGTATAGTTGCCTTGCATTATGGTCGTCCCCCTTTAGCACGTAAGCAGCGCTTCCCATGGACTGGTTTGAGCCACAGAGTGCCCCGGCCATTGGATTTGAGGTAATGATCCAGTACTACTGACTTTGGTTGACCCATCCCATCGGGCAATTCCTAGCCTCTAAGCACATAAAGGCTTATCCTGCCCTACCTTGGCCTGAACGCCACATGAGTTTCTTCCACTATAGAACTACCCCCATGACACTCTGCCGCCCCCTTTCTCCGCCCCTCAAGTATCTATAAAAAGTAAAAACAGGTTTATTTGTTATTCCTTGAAAGGGCTTAAGTGGCTTTCGAGAACAAAAAAAAAGCGGGTGGTTGAAAAGAGTTCACTTTGGCTGTTTTGGGAGCCTCAGCACATGTTACCTTAGTTTTTCTGCAGCAGTTTCGCCTGGCTTTGACATACATGATTTGTTTTCACATTATTAACAGCAAGGGTTGAAGAAGAGATATTTATCGCGCAAAATATCAGAAAAAAATGATAAAGTTTTTTGCTACGTACTTTTAGGCTATATATTTGTATTTGTACTGCTTCCAAGCTGAGCCTTAAGATTAGAAAAAGTATAGTCAAGTCAATTAATGTATATGCTAATGGAGACTAATTCATGTAGTTCCAAACTAAATTTTGGTAGAAAGATAATATTAAATGAATTCAAGCTACTGAGGTCGACACAATTGAAGCTTCTTTTTTATTGAGATATGATGGAAATATTAAATAGAATTCTCTTCTCCCTTCTCTATTCTTCAACTACCCTTCATGTCCATATTAGACAATTAATCCACATTGGTCCGGGTGGTTCTTGGCATCGATCTAGACTTTATTCTAAAATGCAGTTGTCTACGTCAGATCCCTAATATTTCTTCTCAATACTGTTAGAATTTTGTGTATTTTTATGAATTTTTGAAAATAAAAATTAAATATGGGATAATTTAAGTTCACATGCCACAAAATCAGTTAAAAGAAAAATCTATGATGCTGCCAAGATATGAATTCTGACGAAAACCCAAATTGATTGCCACTGATTGGTTACAAGTTTTCTCGAGATCATGTCTTTCTGTCATTATGGTCGAACCCCATTTAAAAAACTGAATGTAATATAGACTTCTTTTTAACACCAGTTTGTGCATCACATGAGTCTCTTCTAATACTTCCAATATTGCAGTAGGTATGTCTTCGAGATACCTACTGAATGTAATTCGAGATCATGTCTTCTAATACTCTCCTGAATTTTTAACTATTATGCCTAAGGAGAATGCTATGAAGTCTAATATAACCTTAAAACATCTAATATAATAACTCAAGTCTCAACTTATAAACCTCAAATATCTCTTTAATCATTCTCAAAAAAAAGAAAAACAACTATCTATTCATCTCTCACCTCCACTCTCTCTATAGTCGGTGGCCGACACCTTCTCTCTGTACTCCGCAGTCGACACCCCCTCTCTATAGCACGTGTGAATGTCATTTTAACTAAATTGTTATTTTTTTTACTTGAAATAAATTAGGATGCAGTATTAGGTGTGGGCCGGGGCAGGATAGGGGTGAGCAATAAAATCAAAAAATCAAATCGAATGATATCAAACTGAAAATTTGGTTAATCGATCCTGTCAATTCGGTTTCGAGTCGGTGTTTAAAAAAATCGAAGGTACCGGTTTGGTTTCTATTAACCACTATAGAAAACTGGTGGTTAACTGACATATATTTCTATATATTTTATATATATTTATGTATATTATATATTATATATAATATTTTTTATATATTATAAATTAGTCAATATGCATTATATATATATACATACATATTTATAATATATGATATATTATTTATTATTTAAAATATACTATTTTATATTCATTTATAATTTTTATTATATATTTATATAATATATATATTGTAAAAATAAAAAAAAAAATTGAAAAATTGACAAACCGATCCGGTTGACCAGTTAACCGATTATTTTCAGTTCGGTTTCAGTTGTCGGTTTTTCATTAATTGGTAGTATCGGTTCGGTTACAAAAAAAGGACAGCAATTTAGTTAATCGAACCATGAGAAACCCTAGGGCAGGGTCGGGCATAGAGGTGTGGGTCCGATAGGGTTAGGCATCCAAGCTTACCCATACTATAAAGTAATAAATTAATTATTTTTTGTCTTAAACTAATGGGATTGCGGGACTTGTTTTCAAGCTAAGTATGGGCTCAGTATGTCTGATGCTCGAAAATCTAAGGCCTGATCTAACATCCGATATGATTACTCCGGATTCATATGATGTATTTGTGCAATTAGATTGGATCAGATTCAGATTTGGTCCAATTATAATTTGGATTCAATTAAGCTGTAATATTTATTAATTTTAATATATAAATTATATATATATATATATATATATATATATGTATGTATATATGTTTAGAAGTGTAAAAATATATTCCATATATTGATACATACGGAACTGTAATTCGGAACTACTAGAATGTAGATCGAACAATAGTAGTCCTTGATCTCCTCTCACCAGAGGGGAAAAGGAGTTCGGAAGAAACAAGAAGTCGAAATTGTCGAAACTGCTGGAATTGCAGAGGTCGGAGGGGAGAAGGGAGTGCTGCTGCTCCGCCACTGCATCGAGATTGGGAGGTTACAGAAAATCGGAGAAAATCAAAACCAAGTAAAAGCCCGTGAACCGGGCTCTCTCTCTCTTTCTCTCTCCTGGTAGTCTGGAACTGACCAAGGAGCTTTGTTCGGTTCCCTCTTTCTCTCCGTCTCCCTCTTTCCGTCACCAAGGACCTTTAGCGTGAGATTGAAGAGGAGCTTTTCGTCGCTAATGGCGATTTTGGCTATTGCAAGGGCCCTCGATTTCTGCCGCCGATGACCTTTAGCGCGAGAGTGAAGAGGAGTTTGAAGACGATCCTAATCTTGAACCGATTCCTTGAAGAGTACAGAAAGAAGCGGTTGGCAAAGATGAGAGAGGAGAGCTTCCCTCTCAGGCCTCTGACATACCTTACCTAAGAAACAATGGCCCCAATCGAACCACTGCACCTCCATGAACATTCATAGAGCTCCACCGCCACGGAACAATACGGTTGCATAGTAACCAGAGGGGGGATTCTGCAATATTAATGATCGGTGGAGGCTGTGCCATCTCCTCAACTGTTTCCATTGGCAAGATAATCTCCAAAAGAACCTTCTCCTCCTCAGGCACCTCTTGTAAGAATAAATAAAGAGGAGCAAATCAATCTTTAGTCTTGTAGAATCATACCAATATCATTCATATACGAAGAACAAGAAGACATGTTGCACCCCAAAAATATCATGTTGCAGTTATCAAGGAGGTTTAAATGTGCATACCTGTATCCATCGCAGTAGTAGAAACCTTTGCGGAATGAGTGATGAATCAATGGTAGGTCGATTGTGGTTTTCCTTAGTTAAATCTTCCTTAGGTTTTCTCAGCTCTTGACTCTAATGGGGTAGAGCAAGAGGGCGGCTAGATGATTTAACATATTGGGAACCATAACCTAGGAGCCTTTATATTTTGACATAATAGGATCCCATTAAGCCTATATGGGCTAAAATGTGGTATCCACTCATTAAGCCCCATACCCTTTTGTTGAAGTCTACGGGCTTTGCCTAAATGAATCACTTGATTTAGCCCACTTACAAGATAGCCCATCAATGCAATTGTTTCACTGGATATGTAACCCCACTTAACAGAGATTAAAACCTAACAATCTCCCACTTGGGCTACATATGTGAACTGAAACAATCATATTGAAAGAATTCCTTATGTGTACACTTCTTATGCTAATTTCTTTAGACTTCTCCTTAGTTTCAATCTGGTCCATCTCCTGTACTAATATGAGACTATGATGGCATTCACCACATATATGCGTGACTAAACCTTTCATGCTCACCATATCAATGCATTCAATGACATAGATCAAGTATAGATGAGTGGCATGGAAATTACATGCAATGTGATCTCAAAACATGCCTATTTCCAACTGGTTCAACTTTATTCTTTAGAGAGATCAATCAAAGTCACAAACATATTCAGAGATGTAGATGATGGAAATAGTCATAAACTTTATTATGTATAAGTGTAGACATGCAAACATGTCTTAATCCATAGTACATCCAAGAGAAAAAGAAAAGAAAACTCCCACTAAATCAAGGTATCATAAAACATGCCTATACCCATACAAGCAGTGTGCTCATGAAACACCTTAGGTGGCAATCCCTTGGTCAACGGATCCACTATCATGGAGTTTGTCCCTATATGCTCTATGCAAATCTGACCACTTTGAACTTTTTCCTTAACAGATAGAAACTTGATATCAATATGTTTCGACTTCAGAGAACTTCTGTTGTTGTTGGAATACAGAACTGCAGATTTATTGTCACACAATAACTTTAATGGCCTTTCAATGCCATTAACCACTCGTAGCCTCGTGACAAAGTTACACAACCATATCCCATGATTGGATGCCTCAAAGCAAGCTATGAACTCTGCTGCCATAGTTGAAGGGGCTATGAGCGTCTGTTTGGCACTTTTCCAAGATATAGTTCCTCCAGCTAACATGAAAACATAGCTCGAAGTGGATCGTTTGTTGTCTTGGCATCCCGCAAAATCAGAATCAGAATACCCAATGATCTCCAAATTGTCTGATTTCCTGTAGATTAACATGAAGTTCTTTGTTCTTTGTAAATACCGCATGACCCGTTTGGCTGCTTTCCAATGATCCAGTCTTGGGTTACTCAAATATCTGCCCAACAGTCCCACTATAAATGCTATATCGGGACGGGTACAAACTTGAGCATATATCAGACTTCCTATAGCTAAGGCATAGGGAACCTTTTGCATCTCCTTTATTTCAATGTCTGTTTTGGGGCACTGACTGAGACTGAACTTGTCTCCTTGAGCCATAGGCGTATCACCCGGCGAACAACTTTTCATGCCGAATCTGCTTAGCACCTTTTCGGTATAGCCCTTTTGTGACAATCCAAGAACGCCTTGAGAGCGATCTTGTAGTATTTGTATGCCTAGCACAAAAGAGGCGTCCCCAAGATCTTTCAACTCAAAATTCTTAGTGAGAAATTTCTTGGTTTCATGCAGCAAGCCTATATCGTTACTCGCCAGCAATATGTCATTGACATATAGTACCAGGAAGATAAACTTGCTCCCACTAAATTTGTGGTATACACATTCATCAACCACATTTACCTCAAAACCATATGAGGTAATCACTTGATGAAATTTGTGATATCATCGACGAGAAGCTTGTTTGAGACCATAGATGGATTTCTTTAATTTGCAGACCATAGACTTTGAATCTTTGGATTCAAAGTTTTCTGGCTGAACCATATAAATCGTTTCATCAATGTCTCCGTTGAGAAACATTGTCTTTACATCCATCTAATGTAGCTCTAAATCAAAATGAGCTACAAGTGCCATTATTGTCCTAAAGGAGTCATTCGAAGAAACCGGAGAAAAGGTCTCTTTATAATCAATGCCTTCCCTTTGAGTGAAACCTTTGGCGACTAGACGAGCCTTATATCTTTCGACATTGCCTTTTGAATCCCTTTTGGTTTTAAATATCCATTTGCAACCAATGGGTTTTGAGCCTTCAGGCATCTCAACAAGATCCCAAACGTCATTGTCTTTCATGGATTTCATCTCTTCTTGCATGGCATTGATCAAATGTTAAGAATTAGAACTTTGAAGGGCTTCGCGAAGGGTGATTGGATCATCTTTCGCTAAGACTACCGAATCTTCTTGTTCTAGGAGAAACACGATATAGTCATCTGGAATCGCACTTCTCCTTTGTCTATTGGATCTCCTCAATGGCACTTCTTGAGGTTGTTGAGTTTTCTCTATGGAAGGAACTTCAATGTTGTCTTGAACCGGAATCACTTCATGAACAGTGTCAGGAATTGTTGTCTGATCACTGGTGATAATAATATCAGGAAGATAAATGAATTTCTCTTCTTGCAAGACAATTGTTTTGTCAAAAGAGACGTTCCTTAATTCTTCCCCTCCAAACTCAACATCTTCAAGAAATCTTGCATTTCTCGTCTCAAAGAAGGAGTGGGTAGTGGGATCATAGAACTTGAACCCTCGAGAACGTTCCGCGTATCCAACAAAGTAATAGCTAACTGTCCTAGAGTCAAATTTCCTTTCGTTGGGCCTATAAGGCCTCACTTCAGCTGGACATCCCCAAATGTGTAGGTGCCTTAGGCTGGGCTTTTTCCTAGTCCACAACTCATACGGGGTTTTAGTTATTGCTTTGCTGGGTACTCTGTTAAGGATATACACTGTAGTTTTTAATGCTTCTCCCCAAAGTGATTCAGGTAAAGAAGAATGACTAATCATGCTCCTCACCATGTCCTTAAGTGTCTTGTTTCGTCTTTCAGCAACACCATTCATGCTGGGTGTACCCGTCATGGTGTACTATGGGACGATACCACATTCCTTTAGGAAGTTAGCAAAGGGTCCTGGACGTTGCTCTCCTGATCCATCATATCTACCATAGTATTCCCTGCCACGGTCAGATTTGACGGCTTTAATTTTCTTACCAAGTTGAAGTTCAACTTTAGCTTTATAAGACTTGAAAACGTCCAGGGATTGAGACTTCTCACTTATTAAGTATAGGTACCCATACTGTGAATAGTCGTCTATGAACGTGATGAAATACTGCTGGTCATTCCATGCAGGTGTAGGTAATGGCCCACAGATGTTCGTATGTATTAGTTCTAAGACTTTCGTACATCTATTGGCACCTATTTTCTTTGTGTTTGTCAATTTTCCTTTAATACACTCAATACGACATAAGCGCTTATGCCATAAGGAAGTAGAATTCTTGGTTAATTTACGCTTTGCACCTTTAGTACTTGCATGCAGGATTGCATTGTGGGAAGCAATAGTTTCTAACATATAAAGATGATCAATTAAAATACCGGTATCAATAATATTTGAATTTAGAGAAATACTAACTTTATTATTTCCAAAACCACAAAAGTAACTAGATTTGTCTAAATAGGAAATAGAAATTAAATTCCGTTTAAATGACAGAGCTACAAATGTCTCAACTAAATTCAAATAACAACCAGTTTTTAAAATCAATCTAAAATGTCCTATAGCTTCCACAGGAACTTTATTGCCATCGCCTACATAGATGAATCTTTCAGCATCAGTTGGCGGTCGGTTCCAGATGCAACCCTGCATAGACATACTTATGTGAGTAGTAGTGCCAGAATCTATCCACCAAGTGTCTATAGGTACAAAATCTAAATTAGCCTCAAAACAAAATAAAGCGAGAGACATACCTTTCTTTATGCGCCATGTGGCATATTTGGGACACTCTTTCTTCATGTGTCCTCCTTTCTTGTAGAAAAAAATAGGTAAATCCATCACCTTGCTTCTTCACCTTTTTCTGTGTGGGTATTCCATTTGCAGTATCCTTAGTCCTCTTCCTTTTATTATTCTGAGAGGTTGATGCTAAATGAGCACTTTCCGTCTTTTCTCTCTGGATTCTTTCTTCTTCTTGTACACATTGAGAAATGAGCTCATTAAGAGTCCATTTCTCCTTTTGAGTATTATAACTCACCTTAAATTGACTGAATTGTGTAGGAAGAGAAATAAGAACTAAATGCATGGGCAAATCATCATTTATCTCTAACTTTAGTGCCTTCAGTTTACCCGCAAGATTCGACATTTCGAGTATGTACTCCCTTATGTTTCTTTTTCCCTTGTACCTCATAGAAATTAGAGTAGCTAAAAGGTTGTTAGTCTCTGCTTTCTCATTCTTGGTGAAATACTGTTGTATCGCCACAAGGGATTCCTTAGCATTATTGCTCTCAAAAATAGAGCCCCAAAACGCTTCCGGTATGGAACGTTTCATAATCATCAGACTCATGCGATTAGAGCAATCCCATTTCTCAACTTTGGCCTCATTGGAATTGTCCTCAGCTGGGATGGGTCGCTCTGTCCTTAATGCAAGGTCTAAATCCATGCAGTCGAGAACGATTTCCACATTCTCTTTTCAGATCTTGAAATTTATACCATTCAGCATGGGAATGGCACTGATTTGAGCAGAAACATTATTTGTAGTTGTTGAAACTGAACAGAGAACAAAAACAACATATAATCAATAATAATATAAATTACAAAGGCAAGATACCCAGTACAACTTGACATTTAGTGTTTGCACAGAAACATCAATTGTAAATGGCACTCTCAACGCAACAATCAAACATTGATAATAAATCCTGTCAAACAATAGCCTTTCTTTGGACCGACTACTATTCACATGGATAATAGCTTTACAATATCAATATTCATCATCGCATGTGTGTTCACTGCCCAGCCAAACATCAACCTTCCTTTGGGCCGATCAATGTTCGCATGGACAATGAACACACAAAATCTTCATATTTCAAATCATCGCATGTGTGTTCACTGTCCGGCCAAACATCAACCTTCTTTTGGGACGACCAATGTCCGAATGGACAATGAACACACAAAATCTTTATATTTCAAATCAGATTAATTTTACGTTGTAGAGGCTACTTTGGTAACATGTTGCTTCAATCAATTTAATTTGAAAAGAAAAAAAGTATTCATCCAAAACTGTATTCATTGCATGCATGACAAAGTTAAAAAAGGTTCAAGGTTACTTCCATGCAAAAGGAGAGAAGAACTGACACATGCAAATTGCTTACGTGCATGCAAATCACGATTCCAAAAAAAAAAAAAATTTCTTTTGAGTCGGTTCTATAGACGCATTGAATCACTTATGCGAATTCATTCTTGGGTTCCAAAGGCGCATCGCAACACTGATGTATCATTGTATTTTTTTATTTTTATTTTTGAGTTCCAAACGCGCAACACCGATTCCAGAGAGGCATCGCAAGTAAATGTTTTTTTTTTTTTTTTTGCTTCCAGAGACGCATCGCAACAGCATTGAATCATCATCACAATGCGTATGCGTCTTTGTTTTTTTTTTTTTTGGTCGACTGAAAAACCAAATAATCAATGCGTCTCTCTCTTTGACTGAAACCAAACCGCATTGAATCATCAACTGAAACTGAAACTGAATCATCTTTGTTTTTTTTTTGGTCAACATAGCCTTGCTTCGTGGCTGTTCGACAAGCACACACAGCCGAATGACTATATCCATCGATTGAGAGGCAACCACAAAGAAATCGATAAAAAAGAAAAATGATAATCCTAATAATCGAACATGATATAAGGCTCTGATACCACTTGTTAGAATAAATAAAGGGGAGCAAATCAATCCTTAGTCTTGCAGAATCATACCAATATCATTCATGCACGAAGAACAAGAAGCCATGTTGCACCCCAAAAATATCATGCTACAGTTATCAAGGAGGTTTAAACGTGCATACCTGTATCCATCGCAGTAGTAGAAAGCTTTGCGGAATGAGTGATGAATCAATGGTAGGTCAACTGTGGTTTTCCTCAGTTAAATCTTCCTTCTTCCTTATGTTTTCTCAGCTCTTGACTCTAATGGGGTAGCGAGAGGGCGGCTAGATGATTTAACATATTGGGAACCATAACCTAGGAGCCTTTATATTTTGACTTAATAGGATCCCGTTAAGTCTATATGGGCCAAAATGTGGTATCCACTCATTAAGCCCCATACCCTTTTGTTGAAGTCTACGGGCTTTGCCTAAATGAATCACTTGATTTAGCCCACTTACAAGATAGCCCATCAATGCAATTGTTTCACTGAATATGTAACCCCACTTAACAGAGATTAAAACCTAACACCTCCAGCTAGATCTGGCACAGAAAAGAAGGAAAAAGCCTTCATCGAGGAAGAACATCCCACCCGTTCTTTGAATTTCAGAACACAGAGGCTTCTATAGCCCATTCCCTCTCAATGATTCTCCAGCATCGTCAGAAGCCTCTCAACGATTCCACCGCCACTACCAACTACCTCGAATATTTTTCCTTCACCCATTACCTATTTCTTTCTTTTTCTTAATTTTTTCGTTGAATTTCAGAACAGAGAGGCTTCTATTCAAGGGCTCTATAACAGACTCGCCGGATCTCTACCTCGAGCCGGTCAGACGACAAACCAATAGCATTTCCACCATCTTCTGATCTACACCACACACTCATTCACTTGTTTACTTAATTTTAATTTATAGATTTTGTTAATATTCAATTGACTCTTCTGGTTCATGTAGACTGTGTTGATATCAAATTCTGAGATCGGAAAGGGGTGGTCACAACGATGTGCAGTTCCAACCAACTAAGTTCTCCAAAATGAGAAAGGAGGTTCTCGGTTGTAGTGTGTAGATTGGAAAGGGGGTTTGGACTGAGATCTAGGTCACAATCACCAAATTCTGATGAGCTTCAAATGATGCCAAAGGAGCATCATGAGTCAGAGAGTCTGAGATCTGAACTCTCCTACCTTCAAAACTACTGGAGAGAGAGATTTGAAAGGGTATTTTTTTTAAAAGGATTTGGTCACATGATGATACCGAGTGTGTAGGGGTGTAAACAGATCAAATTCGAATCGGATCAGGCAATATCCGAATTCGAATTTGAATTGGATTAGAAAATCCGATATTCGAATTTGATTCGATACCTGACGGATATTGAAAATTAATATTCGAATTCGAATCCGATTAAATATTTGAATATCCGATTCGATTAATTAATTATTTTAGACAATTAATAAATACATAAAATAAATATTTTATTGATATAAAGTATATAAATATATAAATTATTTATATAACTTAATTATTACATATATTATATAAAATATTTTATATATTATATATAAGAATTAAATAATCGATCGAAATCGGATATTTATCGAATCGAATCAGGTCATATCCGAATTTGAATCCGATTAACTATTCGGTAAGAATAGGATATCCGAATTTGACCGATTAGATATTCGAATTATCCGAATTCGATTTGATTATGTCGAATATCGAATTCGAAATCGGATTTTTGAATACCGTTGACACCCCTACGAGTGTGATCGGTGAGATTTTAGTCGATTGTCATAAAACTTGGGAGTATTTTAAGACAATAATTAAACATTAAGAGTAAAATTAATCAATTAGCTAAACAGTTTAAGAAATCTTCCCTTGATTATTTAAGAGTAAAAGTTATGGGCTGAAGCTTGATGGTCTTTTTCTTACGTTAACCCATTATCCCTTGACTTTATAGGGTGGCTAAGACCAATGGTCACTTAGACTTAAGTCTAAGGCCCATAGTGAGACCAATTCGATTAACTTAAGGTTTCACTAGGCTTACATGGTGATTTTGGTAATTCGAGACTTAATCAAATCAGTTTTAGATGGTCCTAATTACATTAGAATTGGATTTCCTATAAATGGAAATAAAAAATAGAGATTAACATATGCTTGTGCACCTCATTCTTGCACTTTGTTCTTTACTCCTTTACAACCCAAAACCCTAGTTTGACTTTCCCTTGAGAGACTATTCTTCTCTTGTCTCTTTTATAGGCAAACTGGTAACACAAATCAATTGGAAGGACAATCTGAGCTTGATCTTGGGCATCAACCACCACTTAAGTTGCTGCATATTGTCGTCTTTATATCAGATATGCTCGTTAAATTAATTAAAACAAAATTTGGTTTGATCGATCTTAGGAGAACTCGATTCTCCAAAAGGTGAATTTGGTTCTTATTGTTTGGGCTGTCAATGTTTTGAAAGTCTGCCACTAAACCTCAGCAAAGTTTAAGCTATAATGAACAATAAATCTATATAAATATGTTAACTTTTAAACTTGTATATTCATAAACAGTAAATCTATATTAAATCTACATTCTATCTTGAATAATTGGATTAAATGTTCAATAAGGTATCATATTTTTGGAGTCCATTGATAGCTTAGTGTGTAGACATCCCATTTTTGTGCTCTTCAGTCTTTCTGTAGCACTTTAAGCTTCAAGCATGCTTCAATTAACCTCTCAGCCGATATAGGGGTATTTTTGGAATTTTATAAAATTGGAGCCTCAAGGATCCAAGACCATAGGTATATAGATCCTTGAAACCCAAACCCAATGACACCAAGATCACCAAAATCCAACACTGTTTACCCCTTCATCCCGAGACCCGAAGTCGAAATCGAATTCGATCATTTGTTCAGAATCATTTTAATCCTAATCTTCATTTCACATCAAATCCAAAATCTGAGATCATAGGTACGTAGAGCCCAAAAACTTGAATCCAAAGACACCAGAATCGCCCAAGTCTGACACCGTTTACCCCTTCATCCTAAGACTTGAAGTCGGAACCGATTCTGATCATCCAATTGGAGTCATTTTGATCTTAATCCTCATTTCAAATCAAATCCAAAATCCAAGAAGACTATAGGTACGTAGATCCCAAAAGTCCAAATCCAACAACACCAAGATTACCCGAGTCCGACACCGTTTACCCCATCATCGTAAGACCTGAATCTGGAACCGATTCTGATCGTCCGATTGGAGTCATGATCATAATCCTCATTTAACATCAAATCCAAAATCTGAGACTATAGGTACATAGAGCCCAAAAATCCAAATCTAGTAATGCCAAGATCACCCAAATTTGACACCGCTTACCCCTTCATCTCAAAACCCGAAGCCAAAACTGATTTCGATTGTCCGATCGGGATCATCTCTGATCTTAAATCCTAACCCTCAAAAAATATAAAACCCATCCCTGTAGATGGATAGAGCTCGAAATTCTGAATCCAATGGTACCAAGATCTTCCAATTCTGACACTGTTAGCTCCTTTATCTTGAGACCCAAAGCTAGATTCGATCTGGGTCCTCTGCTTAGAATCCTCTTCACAATAACTTCGAACCTAGGGCATTTCACGACCAAAACTTTCCCTTAGCCTCTAAAAACATCTTAAAATCTAATATTTGACTAGCTACAATCAATCAAGCCAATCACCTAAGCTTGGAATGTCTAATTTAGGTAAATTGGTGAAATCTTTCACTCTTTGTCTTGATTGATTGAGAGAATCTCTCACAAAGCTGTCTTGGCAGCCTATTCTCTCAATCAATCTCCCTCCAAAAACCATTTAAACATCAGTCATTGATATCCCTTGTCTCCCATCTCAATCCTCCATTCCCCTCTCAAAAAATCTATAAATACCACCCATTTCTCACATCCTAGACACACAATCTAATTTAGACACAAGCTACCTTAGGGGGAGAGCTCAACTCCCACAGCCATTACCCTTGTCCCAAAGCCTCCCCACTCACTCTCCAACATCTCTATAGTCTCTCCATATCAGTTTAAAGCCAAAAAACACCCTTGGGTCATGCCTCAATTCAAGAGAAAAAGAATAAAGCCTTCTTGAAGCAATAATCATATTACAGAAAATTACAATCATCCAGCATATTTCTACACATCTTGGGCTACATAATCATATAGGGTTCATCTTGAAACCAAGGAGTCTCTCAAAGTTTCAAAGGCATCATGAAGAACATAACAAGGGTAGTAGTCAAGGTCGGAGTTATTGAAGGAAGCTATTCAATGCAACGATAAAATGGAAGAGGCGACTCTTACTTTGTGAAGACAACTATTAAGGTATGCCATTTTCTACTTCCACTCTTTTATTATTATTATTATATTATTTTTTGTCATATAGGTCTGTTGTTTCCATTCTGTTTGAAAACTTAGAGTGCTCTTTGTTTACTCCAACAATCATTTGCATGCATTTTTTTATCCTTTATTTATTTATTTATTTTTTTAGTTCATTGTTTTCACTTTTAAGCACAAATTTCTTCCAATGGAAATGTTAGAATTTCATGTCAATCATTTCCTAATTAATTGTATTTTTTGAAAATTGCATTAAAATAATTGTGTTTCATGCTTTAGAATTAAATTCGGTCTTTTCTAATCAAGCATTTAAGTGGGTCCCTATTTTATTTTAAATTTCATTACCATTATCCCACTTGTCTAATTAGCTTCCTATATTCGCATTTGCATATTTAAGTAATTCCATCCGTACCTTTTGTCTTTGAATTAGTGTAGAATAGGTTGCATAACCCCGGCTTGTCATATCACATTAAGTTTCAAGTTTGTATTCATAGTTAATTTATTTGTGTTAGAACTAGAATTAGGTCATCTTAATTTTAATTAATTACATACCATTTGCAAATTTAGGATTTTGCTCCTTTTGTTCTTCCATTTAGCTAGTACTTTATAGCATTAGTTTAGAACTTAACAATGCTTTTTCAACATTCCTCTTGTGATTTAAATAGGGTCATTTTTCAATTAATTTTCTTTAATGATATTAATTGTTCTTAGTTGCTTTAGTCCTAACATTATTATTCATGTATAATTTATTGCTAGCTTATAGATTTTGCATTTAACTTTTCATATCTCCATGGCATATAGTAGGTTTAGTCCATTAGTCACTCATTAGTCACAAATTTCTGTTCTTTTTTTTTTCTTTTAATTAGTTTGTTAATTTATTAACCCATTAACTCGTTATCATTCTAATAGTTCAAATGCATCTCTTAGTTAATTGATTAAATGCTTAGAACTTTCTCATTTCTTTCTAGATTTCAATTGTTAGTTTAGTTTGTGTTTTATTTCTAAGCCCAAAAATTATGAAAGTTTTCTCGGAACATTGGTAAAGTAGAGGCCTGTTCAACCGGACGTGTGTGGAGTGCCTAACACCTTCCCACACCATACCTTGGTCCTCAGACTCTAAGAATCTCATCCCCATTAGGCAGCGAATCACCAAGAAAGCAAAATGTTTTTCTTAAAGAATCCAGGGTTTTCCTTAATTTTCAATTCCAAAAATTTAGGTGACGACTCCAAACTCCATACTCTCAATCTGTCCCCCCCTTCGGGTTGAGTAGCCACACAGTATATACTAATATCTATATGATTTTTTTTTTCTTTAAAGCAGATAGAAAATTAAGTTGTAGTTTATTTTTAAGTCTCACAAATTATTTTCAAGTCAATTTATTTATAATATATAATATCAAAGTCACTTTTAGTTCATTAATTAAATAGTATATAGTCTGATTACCTTTAGGGTTACAACTTAGATGGTTTGGGTATAATTGATTGGCAATCCAGGCCCAACCCTAAAGGTGTAAAACTTTGAGATTGGGCTGGTCCAACTTGAGGCAAACCCCAGGTTATCAACCTAGGCACGACCTAGTGGATTGGTCTAGTTTGACAGAATTAATGAATATAGTTTTGCATATCCATGTTTTGTTGGTTTGTATGGCCCAATTTAGTAATAGAGTTGATTGAAAAATAAGTACCAATTGATTTACAAATGTATATGCAGTGTGAAAGATATATAGGTATTTGTTCAGGCCACATCAGGTTGGGTCCGAGTTGGGCTGCCTAAGGCCTCAGCCTAACCCCAAACCAAATTTAGGTCAGACCCACAATTTTTTGTATAGGCCCAACCCAAGCCCCTAAACTCAGGCACAAGCTGTGCAAAAACTTAGGTTGGGTTGGGCTGGGCTGAGAATGGGACAGCCCAAATAGTTGTAGTGTTGACATGGTCACTCGAACCAAATGTGGAGGCACATTATTAAACCCACATAATAGCATACTCTCCTTAGTAAGGTTAGCGGAACTTACATGTACCTTCTTCTCTCCAACCCTTTCTCTGAAATATGTAATATGTAATATCAGAAAAAAATTAATATCTATATTATATTATATAGCTAGCAACGTAGGCCACATCAACAGCCCCCTCCTTCTCCTATTCCCCCTTCTCTTAATAGATACTAATTGATTTCTTTTTACATTTTCAGTAAAATTTTAGCAACAAGTACTTATTAATATTTTCAGAAATTCTGGTCAATTTAACAATATTTAATGATATTATTATATAATAATAAAAGTTTTAGTAAGTGTTTTGCGGAAAATTAATTTCAATAAATATAAATATATTTTTTATATTTTTAGTAACTTTGATATTTACTATAAATTTTGAGCAATAATTATTGATTTTGGAAATTTAATTACTAAAAATACTGATTTTTGTAATCTAATTTAGTGAATGTTAAATTATAAAGCTTCTAATTATTCAGAAAAGTAATTTAAAAATTTTAATATTTCTCATAAATATTGGATACTACATTTATAATTACCATAATTATTGTAACTATATTTATGGGTTTAGGGGATGCCCCCTTGGGTAGGAATGGCAATGGACTGGTTTGGGGTAGGGGTCACACTCCCTGTCCCGATCTTAAGTTTTAAATTAATCCCGGTCACCGGCTCCAATCCCCATCAGGAAAACTTAACTTGCATCACTAGTCCTTGATGGAGATGGGTTCCCATCAGGGACCTATATCCCTGAATATTTTAATTAAATGTTTGTTTTAAAAAAGATATTTATATAAAATAAAAGGAAAAATTCAAATACAAATAATATTTTAAATATATTTTTGATATATATATAATATAAGTAATATTATAAATAACATAAATGATATTATATATTTAATATAATATATATACACATATTTAATATATATATATAATTAGGGTCGGGGCAGGTTGTGGACTTCACTTGTCATTCCCAATTGAGTATTCCTATTAGTCCCATCCCCATCCCCACTTGGTTTGGGGGATTGGGTACTCAGTGGGGACGGGGAAAAATCGTCATCCCTACCCCTAGGTTTTGTAGCCCCATAGAGAGAAAAGTTTTAAGCCCATTGAGCCCTAACATCTTTTTCGCGTGCATTGCATGAGGGCTCTCTGTACTTTCTATATTATATAGCAATATAGGCCATGTCAACAACTCTTTCCTTTCTCCATTAACCCCAATCTTGGCTTATCCTTGATTTACACTCTTTCTTTTTCTCTTCATATGTCTATTTTCTTGTATTATTTTAGTTAAGATAAAATTCTCTCTTTATCACCTTCTTGCATTAACAAAAAAGAGATCCATGCTCTAGTTTCTCATAGACTATGTAATGTTGTTTTAGCTCTGCTTTTAATGTTTGATTATTACATGTTAGATCACTTTTAATGTTTTCTAGTTGCTATATTGACTAGGGAAACAAGCTAAAATCAACTAGACTTTTTATATAGAAAATAATATCTGATTCTCAGATGTAGCACAGCCTCATCTTAGTTCCTTGAAACTGTGCTAGGGAGAAACCCAATAATTCTCAGATCACTTTTTTTCCTCTTGAATGCATGATTCTTTGGTAGATGAGCTTTGCTATACATTAGGGAAATGGACCAAAATTTCCTAGCATTTATTTATTTTTTAATTTTTGTTAATAACAATAGAGATATTATATTATGAAAAATTTAATAATTTAAT
Source organism: Nelumbo lutea (assembly GCF_056320005.1). Classification (NCBI taxonomy): domain Eukaryota; kingdom Viridiplantae; phylum Streptophyta; class Magnoliopsida; order Proteales; family Nelumbonaceae; genus Nelumbo; species Nelumbo lutea. Next base: position 28,007,014 of record NC_142691.1, on the reverse strand, counting down.
TATATAAAAGCATTACCAAGTAGTCCAATTCCATGAATGGGCTCCTTTATAAAATCATATAAAATTCATTAAAAGCAACCTAATTATTTAACTTCCTTTGGTAAGGCTTTCAGAAGCTGAAGTGTTAGATCTAAGAAACCATCTGAATGAGGGGTTCAATTTGGCTACTACTACTAGAGACCACCCTTCTTTGATTTTTGGATCTGCTTGTTCTAGTTATGTTCAAGTAACATTTGGCTTGGTGGTGTCTCTTTTATGGGTTGTTGAGGTATATATTTCCTGAGTTATTCTGATATGTTTCTCTTTCAAGTTTGCAATGTAAGGCCTATCAATTTACTAAACATTGTAGATGTTCTTTTTTTTTTTCAAAGAATTAATAATTCTTTTCCTTTCAATATTATACATATTTTCATTGTCACAGATGACTGTATATCTTGAAATCAAGAGATGAAGTTCTCGAAAATATAAAAGATTTTTATGGTTTGGTGGAAATCCACTTTGAGAGAAAACTCAAGATCTTATGCTTGGACAATTTAAAATGGTGATTCAAAAAGTATGTAAGCAGTATCTAGAAGAACCATGGTTCTTGTATCTATACACCACAACAGAATGGTGCAAGGAAAAGCAAGAACCACCATGTGTTGGAGGTGGTCAGAGCATTGTTATTCAGTACATTTGTCCCTATTCAATTTTAGGGAGATGCAGAAAGAATTGCCTATTTGTTTAAGAAGATGCCATCCGGAGGACTAAGGTTTCAGTTTTTCCACGATTAGCCCTTCTTTAAGGTTTTTCTGGATGTGTCTGTTTTATTAATGACATGAATCCTAATCAAGTCAAATTTGATGCCAAGGTGGTTGTGTTTTCTTAAGGTTTTTATTTATGCAAGGTTATGTAATGTAATAATTCTTTTTTTTTTTGATAAGTAATAGATATCTTGTATTAAATCAGAATACTAATGTCAAATTTCACAGTTCACAGCTCACATTAGGAGCCAGTCCACCTTATCACATTATGCATACAAATTATCCCAAAAAAGTTGCTCCCTAGATACCCCCTTGTTGGGCTAATGCATTAGTCAAACCATTTTCTGATTTGTTGACCAACCTAAAGGTGGCCTCCACCTCTCTTGCTAACTGTCTGATTTTCCTCATGAGCTGTCTGTACACACAAGGTCCTTGGCTGTTATTAATCTACATCCCACTACCATCATACAATCCCCATTCAATCTCCACCTGTCTTAGATTCAGCTGCTTAGCAAGTTTCAGATCTTGCAACAGTGCTGAGATTTCTGCTGACAAGGAGTTTTCATTATACTATTGGGCCTGAGAATAAATACCACTAATGGGCCATTACCATCCTTGGAAGTTCCTCCTACGCTCAATGGACCAGGATTTTTTTTTTTTCGATCAATAACTGCAAATTCATTAGAATTAAGAAATATGTGTACAGAAAAATACAAAGACTGGGATATAAACTCTCTTATCTTCCCCCAAGATTATGTTTTTACAGTTGTTCCCAGAACATATTTTCTCTTCCCACCCCTTGCTTTGCTAGTACATCAGCGAAGCAGTTTGCATTTCTCTTGACCCGTTGTATTCTCACTTCCATATCTTTGGTTAACCAATTAAACCTTTTCTTTTCACTGTTGTAGTGCCACAGCTTCATTTCTTTACTCATTAACCATCCCACGACCAGCTTTGAATCTCCTTCAATAATTAGTTTTCTCGTACTCAGCAGTCTTGCTCTTTGTACTCCTATCATAGCCATAACCTCTGCTCTGAGATAATCCCTCACTCCAGCTGGACCACAAGGCTCTAATCTTCCCCTCATATCTGAACACCCCTCCAGTTCCTGAGAAACCAGGATTCTCTATACTATTACCATCGGAGTTAAGTTTAATGAATTCTGCATTCGGTGGAGACCACAATGGATTGGTGGGGTTCTTTTTGTGGACAGATTCTGCCACTTCCTTCGAGTTCCTATGTAGATCATCCATTGTGATAGAAGAGAATAGTTCCAAGGATTTTAGCCAATGTATAGTTTTAATTGTGGCAGATTCAATTAAAGCCTCCCTAGTCCTTACTACTTTCCTTTCTTGAGAAAATTCTTGAGTTTCTTTCCTCCCAAATTGTTCATAGTATAGCTGCCCTTCCACATCTCCACATGATTCTTCCCTTCTTTGGCCATTCAAAGGTTGTAGGGGCAAAGAGGTTAGGAACATCAGCCTGTGGATTCCACCTGCACCCAAATAAAGAAACAAACCATTCTCACAAATATGCAATGAAAGGATAGGAAATCAGTAAGTGGTAGACTGGTAGCATGTTTCACCATTAGTCTTACACAGAACACATCAATTGGGAGACAAACACCAATTTGGTCTTTTTGTTTGGAGCAAGTCATAGGTATTGATCCTCTTATGAACAACTTCCCAACAAAAAACTGCAATTCTGGGTGGCACAAGGTTGCACCATATCTCTTCAGCAGGGAAAGAGCTGAAATAGGTAGTGGAAGGTTTAGATAGGGCTTTGAAGAATGAGGCACAAGAAGCAGGCCCGAAGAAGAGTAGGTCCAAATACGACTGTTAGGATTGACAGGGTCTTGGAAGACTTCTTGTAGGGTGTGAACTAGGTTAAGCGTATTAGGCATGCCAGAATCCCTTATTCCCCTTCTAAAACCCATCCCAACTGAAACCATTGTTAGAGTTTGAAGGACCCAAGAAGTTGGAGATTAGAAGATTATGTTTAGAAGATAAAGCAAATAACGAGGGGAATTGATCTTTTAGAGGGGAGTTTCCAATCCAAACGTGTCCCCAGAATTTTATATGAACTCCAGAGCAAAGGTCATACTTGACGAAGGGGAGGAAAGAAGGTAGTACTGCATTGATAGCTTTCCAAGGAGATGCTTGAGTTTCCATAGCTAATGCTTCAACATCCCGCCCATTGTCCGAGAGCCCATGAATGCTGATAATTACTTTACACCACAATTTGTCCCTCTCTAAAGGCGTCCTCCACAGCAACTTACCCAACAAATCTAAGTTCCTTCTCAGTACATTCCCTAGCCCTAATCCTCCAAGGGTTTACTTCTTTTAACTACTTCCCACTTGACCCTATGGTCCCTCCCGACTCCCATAAAAAAATCTCTCATCAATTTTTCTAGTCTTTGACCAACACCTTATGGGAGTTTGAAGACTAACATAAAGTAAACTGGAAGGTTTGCTAAAGTTGACTTAATCAGTATGATCCTTCCCCTTAGTGATAAGTACCCTTTTTTCCAGCAAGCAAGTCTCTTAGTAAATCTTTCCACGATGGGGTTCTAGAAGCTTGATTCCTTTGGGTTGGCTCTTAGGGGTAAACCTAAGTAGTTGAGAGACCATTGCATTACATTGCATCCCAAAATTGAAGCACACTCACAAATTTCCCTTCTTCCATATTTACATCTGCTATGCAACTCTTTTCAAAATTAATCTTTAGTTTTGACATTCTCTAAAAGAGTTGTACCATCATCTTCAGGTTTCAAATCCTTTCTAAATCCTCCCCATCACAGAATAGTAGGGTATCATCTGAACATTGCAAATGGGAGACCAGCACCCTATCCCTTCCTACTCTTCATCCTTTCACTAAATGTCTTGAGTCAGCCCTTAAGATCGGCCGACTTAAAACATCTGCAATAAGAGTGAACAAAAAAGGGGATAGAGGGTCTCCCTGCCTAATTCCATAGATAATAGGGAAGAAGTCCACCATTGCTCCATTAACTATCACTGAATAATGGCAATTTTGGAGATAACCCAAAACCCACTTGCACCATTTTTCCCCAAAGACGAAATGTTCTAACACCTCTAATAGGAAAGACCAGTCAACCAAATCATAAGTTTTCTCTAAAACCAGTTTACAAATGATACATTTTTTTCTATTCTCTTTAGTTCCTCTACACATTCATTTGCAATCAATATCTGATTAGTGATTTGCATGTTTTGAGCAAAAGCTCCTTGATTTGGAGTGATGATAGAGGGGAGAACTTCTTTAAGTCTATGGGACAAGACCTTAGCAATTATTTTATAGAGGCTATTTACCAAGCTGATAGGTGTAAAGTCCTTTGGGTGAGCGGCTCCAGACTTTTTAGGGACAAAGGCTAAAAAAGTGGCACTCAACCTTGGGTTTATCATACCCTCTCATGAAACTCAACAAAGACCTCTAGCAAATCCTCTTTAAGAATGTCCTAACATCCTGGTAGAAGGCCATATTAAAGCCATATGTCCCTAGAGCTTTGGATCTATCCATAGAGAATATTGCCTCCTTAATAAAATCCTCTCTATCCTTAACTTAGGATCTTCCAATAAGTAGGGCCACTCCAAACCTTCAACCCATACTTTTTCAAAAGGGCCTTCTTATATATGGATCTGAAATGATTTGCAAAGGCCTTGACAATATCTCCTTGTTGGGTAAGAGTCTTCTCATCTATCTCCAATTTGGTTACAAAATTCCTCCTTCTCCCATTAACTATTGCATGAAAAAACTTTGTATTCTTATCCCCTTCTTTCATCCATTTGTGCCATGACTTTTGTCTCCAACTAACTTTCTCTTTGTATAGGATGTCTTTCAAGTGCTTCTTTAGAGTCCATCTTAACTCCTTATCTCTCTCCTCCAACAAACCCTACGATTCCTTCAAATCTAGGTATTTAATCTGATCAAACACTTCTTGTTCATTTTTTCTAGTCTCCCAAAATGCTCAATATTCCAAGTCTTGTTTTTTTCCTCAAGAGCTATAACTTCCTATGGAACTTCATTCCTTTCCATTGAGTTTTGGGGTTAGATTCAAATCACAAATCCTTCACTTTTTGGATAAACCTAGGGTGGCAAAGCCACACATTTTCAAACCTAAATGGGGTCAGTCCTGCACCTACCATCTCCTCCTTGCCTAACGAAATTGGTTAGTGATATGAAGTGACTCTAGGCAAAGCCTTAGATACAATGTTACCCCAATGGTCCTCCCAATCCAGAGAAAAGAGAAATTTGTCAAGCCTTGAGCAAATAGGGTTAATCTGGAGGTTTGACCAAGTGAAACTATTATGGAGAAGGGGCAAATCCTTAAGCTCAACTGAATCAATAAATTGATTAAACTTTCTCATGCTAGTCGTGATTCTCTGTTTCAGATTATTTGTCTCTTTTGTGAACCTAAAAACATTAAAATCACCTCCAATGCACCAAGGCCCTTCCCGAAGCCCTTTGATGTCACTAAGTTCATTCCGCATTTTATATCTCTCCCTGTAATAATTGGGCCCATAAACATTAGTCATCACCCATTCAAATCTATCCCCCACCTGTCAAAATTTGATAGATACCAAGAACTTGCCAACCAACTCTTCTACTCCTAACGCCTCATTATTCCATAATGCAACTATGCCACCTGAGGAACCCCAAGAAGGTGTGTGTGCCCAACTAATTCCCCTCAGATTCAAATTCTGCCCAACTAAATGGTAGAAATCAGAATGGGCCATTTTTTTTCTGATTTAGACCCCCTATTACCATGAATGGAGTAGACCCTTAGATATTTTGTGGGCATTGAAGTGGTGGTTTGAGAATGACATTTTAATGTCTTAGACTAGTTCATGGGAGTTAAGCTAGATAAACTCCTATTTAGGGCTGTAATCGGATTGGATTTAGATAAGATACAATCACATCTGAATAAGAAGGGCAGTCCAGTGCACGAGGCTCCCACCAATGTAGGGTCGTGGGAGGGACAGATGTATGCAATCTTACCCATACGCATACAGAGAAGCTGTTTTCAGGATTTAAACCCTGGTCACCCAGGTCACAATGGAGCAATCCAACCATTGTGCCAAGGCCCACCCTCATCATGCCACATCTGAATTTGATCCAATTATTGAAGCTTCAATTCCAAATCCACTTTATTGTCATTAAAATAAAGAAAAGAAAGAAAAGGGTGGGGAGTTAGGAAGGGAAGGAGATAATAGGTAATAGATAATAGATGGATGGATGGATGGATATAGATATAATGAAAATTTAATTGGACCGGATGGGATCAAATCCATGTAGATAGATACATTAGATCGATGGATGGATGAATATACATATAGTAAAATTTAATTGGAGTCAAATCCATGTAAGACCTGATTATTAAATTGATGCAGATTTTAACATCCAAATCTAAAATAATAGGATTAGATGCTTGATTGGGTTTTGGACTTTTAGAGTCTACTGAAAGTCCAACTCATATTGACTCAAATCATAAGTTTTGTGGTGATCAAGAGTGTCTCACAAACTGGTTGGGACGCTTTTGTACCTATGCTTGATTCAACCAGATACTTTGTTGCTTGATGACACTCTAGGCAAGGTATTCCCCTATTCTAATCAGGCCATCTACATGTTGAAGACTTCACAAATGCAAACTGGTTTTTTGTTCTAGCTATGGTTGCTATATCTTTTTTGGTGTTTAACCTAATTTTATGGAGAAATAAGAAGTGATCATTAGTTGTGAGGTCAAATGCTGAAGTAGAATAAAGGGCTATGGCTCATTGAGTATGCTCTTTTGGGCAAGTTAGGGGTTAATTTTGAGGGTCAAATAATGCTTTACTGTGACAATCAAGTGGCGATAAGTATTATTGCATATTAGTGCAATATGACAATACCAATGACATTAAGATAGATCAACATTTCAGTAGGGAGAAAGTTATAGTAGGAGTATTTTGTTTATCCTTTGTGGCATCTGAAAATCAGTTAGTTGATTTATTTACCAAGGGAACAACTAAAACCAAATTAGTAAATGATTTTAGGCAATCGTGTGCATACTGATACTTATGTCCATCTTGAGGGAGAATAGTGAATACATTGTACTATTCACCTTAGATGTATTATATTGTCTTTTCCTTTTAATATAAGTTAATGAAACAAATATGGCAGAGTTCATCTACTATCTTTTCAATCTTAGTAGCACTACATCTTTATCGAGTTTTAAAGAATTATCATTCTTGAATAATAGCTCTAAATCTTGTAAAAAGAGAAACTTGGTGGCAGTGTTTCTCATCTTTCTGGCATGAGCGACTCCATCTTTGTTGACCATTTGACTTGAAAGATAAAATGATCTCATTTATGGGCAGCCTTAAAATTTTTCTTCCATTTTCGATAATTTATTTATAAAAATAATTATTTTTTTATCATACTTTTCTTTGTTTTACATAAGAAATTTAGAATATTTGAGATATGTTAAATTTTCTGAGTTTCTTATTTTAGGCCCTATTTGGTTCAAAGGAATAGGGGTCCGGAATCGGAATCAGAATGATTTCAGGTGTTTGGTTGGATGGAATTAGAATCTGAATCCCTTCCCAAAGGAATGTTAATCCCCCATTTGAGGGAATGACCATTCCTGACCCACCCCTAGGAACCGGAATCCCATTCCCGCTTCTTAAAATAAAAAATAGCATAAAAGCCCTCAAACCCTTTTCACTACCCGATTCCAACTTTCTAACCCTCTCTCCCTCATCTCTCGTCCCTCCTTGCTTGCAGCTGAAGTTTGAAGAACGGATTTGGATTGAAGCTCCGACAACAGCAAGGTAAGTCATCGTGGATTTTGCTCTCTCCTCTCCTCTCTCTCACACTCTTTTTCATTCCTCCTGTCCTTTTGTTGTAGACTAGACTAGATCAGAAATTATTGGCTTCTATATCATCGATCGAGATGTTGAGGTTGATGATGCGGATGATCGGAGGGTAGAGTGGGTTGTTTTGTTGCTGGTCTTGTAGAAACAGGACTTGGGAGACTTCGAGGATGAGCACGGTGAAGGATTGGAGGGGGGGAGAGAGAGAGAGGTAGAGGGAGATGGTGATGGCGACGACTTTGTTTTTTTGACCACCGTTGATGCCGGGATGACTCAACCTCACGTGGGGTTTATTCCAGATTTGGCACCTTGTCCGATCGGTAGTGGTGATGATGGTCCGATGAACATTACTGTTGCTTCTTGTTGTTCATGGGTGTCGTTCCCTAATTCACCGCGTCATTCACTCTAATGTTTTCCCCTTTAAGTGCTTACTAATATTTTTTTATAATATATAGCTTTTTATAAATATTGTTTTAAATTATTTTTAATATTTATATTTTATAATATAAATATTTAATGCACTTAGGTTGGGCTTAGGTTGGGGACCGAGCTCATGTTGCTAAATTAGCTCTGACCATAATCTGGCATAAATGTATGTGTTTATGTATGCATATATGTATGTTTATATGCAAATGCCTCTATATCTATATAGTTGGGCTAGGCTCAAGCTACCTAAGGGCTATTTGAAAATTAATATTCAAATTCGTATTTGTTAAATATTTGAATATTTGATTTTTCAATTTGACCAATTAATTATTTTAGATAATTAATAAATATATAAACTAAATATTTTATTTATATAAAGTATATGAATATATAAATTATTTATATAATTTAATTATTTTATATATAAATTATATAAAACAATTAAATATTTTATATATTATATATAAGAATTAAATAATCAGTCGAATTCAGATATTTATTGAATCAAATCAAGTCATATCTGATTCGAATCTGATTAGCTATTCGATATGAATAGGATATCTGAATTCAATTGATTAGATATTCAAATTATCCGAATTCGATTCGATTATGTTGAATCTCGAATTCAAAATTAGATTTTTGATACCGTTGATACCCCTACTCAAATGTTTTAATTACCACTTTATTAAAATATTAAAATACAAAATCATCCCTTTGAAATCTATAGATGAGGTGTAGTTTTTGTCCAATAAGAATTCTAGAAAGAGAGACCCATTCACACTTATAAGTAGTATGGATTCTTGTTATATTATGTTAATATGAATTGTTCTTTTGAGCCGGCTGGATGGTTATTGTGGCCCATCTATTCTTCCCTCTTTTCTACTCTCCTGTTTTCTCTACTATTAATGCTTGTAGGTTAGCAATTAAACATGGTATCAAGTTGTGAAGATCTATTTTCTCGTCTTGATCCGACCTATAAATCTCTTCTTTCTCACTCTTTTTTTGTCTAGTTTTTGATAAAAAAAACCCTAAATCTATTCATTGCCCATAAAAATATTTCTATCTAGGGTTTCCTTTTGGGTGTAGGGACCAAAATGGAAGGTTTACAACTTTAGTTTATGCTCTACTAGGCTTCTTTTAAAGTCTTTAGTCATTCTGCTACTAGGGAGACTTGTTTTGCGGCAAATCTAGGAATAGGACTGAGTAGATAATCCTAGTTCAGTCTCGTTTAAGCTTCTGGATGTGCCGATTACATTTGGTCATCTTTCCTAGGTTCGGGAAGGTGCAGGTTGTCTGTAACTATTCAAAAATTTGAAGCTTGTTGCTTTAAATTGTGCTTTGGCTCTAGTTCTCTCGAGGGCTTTGTGATGAGCTGGAAAAAGCTCAAAGAAGGTTTTGGTGGGGCACCACAATTAACAACAAATGTAAAATCAGCTGGCTGAAGTGGTGTCAGGTTTGCAAGAAAAAAAGGAGGGGGGTTTGGGATTAAGAAGTATTAGATGTTTCAACTTAGCCCTTCTGGTTAAGGAAGCATGGAGGCTCTACCACAATCCCTGTTCTCTTTGGGCAAGGGTATTCATAGGTATTTCCCAATTGGAAGTTTACTACATGCTAAAAAGCTTTACTGGGTGTTGTGGGGATGGAAAAGTCTTTGGGAAGGGAAAGAGCTTATGCTTAAAGGATGTTTCTTCGAAGTAGGGGATGGAGTGAACATAAATATGTGGTTGCATCCTTGGATCAAGGACCATCAGAACCTTAGAACGGAATTAACTAAGCCGGCGTGTTGTCAAATAGAACAGGTAAGTGATATCATTTGCGTAGAGAGTAGAATTTGGAAGGCTGAATCCATCAGACAGTGGTTTCTTACTAGAATAGGTGACAAAATTCTCTCAATCAGCATATCATCTGACATTGGCCACCCAAGATGCTGTTACAAATACCCACTCAGAAGTTACCTCTGAGGATATAAGAGCTTGGAGGAAGTTCTGGAAGCTAAACTTCATTCCAAAAATTAAAAGTTTTGGGTGTGAGTGTTCCATGACAGCCTTGCAGTTGGCGTGAATCTTAAGGTTAGGAAAGTTATACAAAATGACACACATTGGATCAGTGAAGCAGCTCTAGAATCAGTTAGCCACTGTCTATTCCAATGCCATTGGGCCAGGGCGGTCTGCTTCTCTTCCCGTTTGGTCTATTGACTAACCAAGGGGATCACACTTTTGCTTTCCAGCCTTTTGAAAGAATTCTAATGGCAAGATTTCTGGATTCAGAAGTGTACCCAAATGCTTTATCTATCTTTGCTTTATTTTGGCTGATTTGGAAAGGTAGGAATGATCTTATTTTCAATGAAGTAAACTTTGACATTGTTGATCGTGCTTCTATGGAAATGAGCTCTGTCCACAGCCTTCTAAGGATGGAGATTGGAGCCAACTCAAGTCCAAATTGAGTTGGATCAGGTATGACGGGCCTTCCACGCAAGTTTTGCTCACATAAGAATAGATGGTGCCTTCTTAGGATTAGGTAGGGTCGGTTATGATTTTACAACCTAGGTGGGGCTTTTTTTGTGTTCAGAAGTTGAGGCAGACGTCCCAAGACCCCCCTTTTTTCAGAAGCTAACGCCGTACTCAAAAGCATGAAGACAACTTCGTCTCTGGAGCTCAAAAGCATTGAAATTGAGTCAGACTGTGTCGAACTGGTGAACATTCTAAAAGGAAAATCTCTGCTTATGATAGAAATTTGGTTTGTTTATCTAGATATCAAAAGTGTTTCCAAGATTTTTGATCAAGTGTTTTTTCATCACATTCCATGGGCTTACAACCCTGTGGTTCAATAGAGAAGAGAGGAGAGAAAAGAGAAGAATCTATTTTGTTAATCTAAAGCTAGCGGCACCTAAGTTAGTATTTATACTTAGGGCGACAACTCGTAAGAAATACAAGAAGAATGGTAAAAAATGCCCCTACTAGGCCTTAGGCCGCTATACATTACAACACTCCCCCTCAAGATGGAGCATATATGTTAATCATGCCCAACTTGTCACATAGTTCATTATGCCATAAATAGTAAAGACTCTTTGTAAGAACATCTGCTAGTTGTTCATTGGAACTGATGTAAGGAATGCAAACTTTTTCCTTATGAAGTGTTCATCAACTTCAATATGCTTGATCCTATCATGAAGAACTGGATTGGCAGCAATATTAATGGCTGCCTTATTGTTATAGTAGTGAGACATTGGGCTATCAACAGAGAGACCCAACTGTCCAATCAAATTATTTACCCATAGTACTTCAGCAATTCCATGTGCCATGGCCCTATACTCGACCTCAACACTAGATCTGCCACAGTAGTTTGTTTTTTGTTTCTCCAAGTAACTAAGTTTTCACCAACAAAGGTATAATATCCACTAGTTGATTTCCTATCATTAACTGCCCCAACCCAATCTACATCTGTATAAACTTTCACTTTCATATGATCATGTTTCTTGAAAAGTAATCCAGTTCCTGGATACTTTTTCAGATATCTGAGAACCCTCTCAACTGCTTCTAAATAAGAGGATGTTGGTGCATGCATAAACTGACTAAGTACATCGACAACATAAGCTATATCTAGCCGAGTCATTGATAGGTAGAGAATTCTTCCTACCAGCCTTTGGAATTTCTTGACATCTGTCATGGGTTCTTTAATACAATCACCAAGCCGATGGTTTTCCTCAATAGGAGAATCTACAAGCTTTGCTCCTAACTTTCTTGTGTCCTACAAGAGATTTAAGACATACTTCCTTTGAGAAATGAAGATGCCCTTTTTTGAACGAGCAACCTCAATACCAAGGAAATAACGTAGTTATCCTAGATCTTTCACCTCAAACTGCATAGCAAGAGATTCTTTGATCTTTTTAATCTCAGAGTCCCAATTCCTCGTAATCACAATGTCATCAACATAGACAATTAATACCACAACATTCTTTTGGTTTCTCTTGACAAATAGAGTATGGTTAGATTGGCATTGCTTGAACCTAATTTGTTAAAGGGCCAAGTGAAATCTACTGAACCAGGCCCTTGAGGATTGTTTCAAACCATATAGAGATCTTTTTAGTTTGCAAACTTTCCCTTCACACCCTTGTGCTACAAACCCAGGAGGCTGAATCATGTACACTTCTTCTTCTAGATTCCCATTTAAGAATGCCTTTTTGATGTCCAGTTGGTAGAGCTCCTAATAAAAGTTAACAACCAAGGATAGTATAATTTGAATAGTGTTCATTTTAGCAACCAAGGCAAAAGTCTCAACGTAGTCAACCCCATACACCTGAGTATACCCTTTTGAAACTAACCTGGCTTTATACCTCTCAATTGACCCATCTGCTTTATGCTTTACTATGAATACCCACTTGCATCCCATTGGCTCTTTGCCTTCAGGAAGATTGACCAAATCACAGGTGATGTTTTTGTGAATAGCACTAATTTTTTCCTTCATTGCTTCTATCCATTCAGGTATAAATAAAGCTTTTGCAACACTTTTGGGAATGAAGACATAATCAATGACAGTAAAAAAGGCACAAAATGAGGGAGAAATGTTTTCGTAGGACAAGAATTGAGCAATAGGATGCTTAGTAGTACATGATCAAACTCCTTTTCTATGAGCAATTGGGACATCAAGATCAAGATCATTCGTAAAGTCATCAATAGCAATAGGTTCAGTAATATCAAAAAGAACATAGGTACCTAGATTTTCCTTCAAGGAGTCAGGTGGTGTTGGATGTATAGTCTAAAGTTGTCCACAACCTTTGAGTTCAGCTGTCCCTTACAGTGCCTCAAGAAGACACGAACTGGAGAGGAGTTAGAAATATATGGAAAATGAATTTGAGGAGTTGGAGCTTGCCTCTCCTCCTAGAGGCTTGGAAGAAGGGTTCAGATTTAAATGACACATCTATCAACACAAAGTACTTATGTGTGACTAGATTAAAGCATTTGTAACCTTTTTGAGAAGAGGGATAATCCAAGAAAACACATGGAACAGATTTGGGATCCAATTTACCCCAACTGGGAGGGAGATCATCAATAAAACACTTACACACAAACACATGTAGGGGAATGGAAAATAAAGGAGATTGAGGAAAAATAAGTTGATGTGGGGCTTTGTATTACAGGAGGCGCGATGGCATTCGATTAATAACATAAGCTGCAACCATCACAACATCAACCCAAAACCATTTTGGAACATGCATGTATCATACTACAGGCAACTTCGAGGAGATGACAGATCTTCCTTTCAGCATTGCCATTTTGTTGCGGTGTTCTGGCACATGAACTTCTATGAAGAGATTCATGAGAGGAGAAAAAGTTGGCTAAGTCATGATGGAAATACTCCTTCGCATTATCCGATTGGAAGATTTGGACTTCAACATGAAATTCAGTGATAACTATGCGATGAAAATCTTACACAATCTTGGGTACCTCTTCTCTCAAATGCATGGGATATATAACCAAGTGTATCTCGAATAGTCATAAATAAAGCTGATAAAGTACTTGTACCCACCCTCAGTAGGTATGTTTATAGGGCCCAAACATCAGAAAAGACAACATGGAAAGGCAAAGTAGATCTTTTATTATTTGATGAAAAAGTTGTTCTACAATGCTTGCTCTGATGCCATGTAGTTCGATAGAAAAGAGAGAAGAGAAGAGAGAAGAGAGAAAAGAGAGGAAACTATTCTGTTAATCTAAAGTTGGCGACACCTAAGTTAGTATTTATACTTAGGGTGACAATTCAAAAGAAATACAAAAGGAAATGGCAGAAATGCCCCTACTAAGCCACAGGCTGCTACACATTACAACAAACCCCTATGCGCACTTCCTTTCCGGTGAGAGATGTAAATTCGGTTCTTGGTTTTCCTTTCTAGATGAGCATCACTCCATTTGTAGTAATATAAACTCATTAGGCCCTGAGCCTATGCTTTTAATGAACTAAATTAAAGAAAAAAAGTATAGAACAATTTGTTTGTGTGTGACTTCAGTAGTAGTTGTGTGCTTTGAGGTAAGCCATGTATTCTATTTTTGGAAGGTGTCTTCTAGGAATAGACAACTTGTTAGGAAGTCTTCTAACTTGATAATCCCAACTTGCACAATTGATAAATAACTAGCATGCTTTTGGATGAGTACAATTCAGAGAATGGTAAATTTTTTTGATGTTATTCATATTTTTAGGGTTTTCATGGGATATATAATTGGGAAAAAGAAGGAACCTAAGGAAGAAGATGCTGAATATTCAATTTGTTATAGAGAAAATGCAACTGTTATGTCTTAGTTATTGGTTTCCATGATTCCAAGGGTTTCTAGGATTGTCCAACACTTTTCTATTGCATTCAAGATTTGGGATAAGGTTTCTAATTCTTATGGACAGTGGAAAAGCCAAGTGGTTAGAGCACATTCTTAGGCCTTTTTAGGGAGCAACATGTGTCAATATGGTAGTTTGCGATTTGGGATGCTTCTTTCAACTAGATTGGCCTTGCTTCGTTTGTGGAGTTCAGATCTGCGCCCCACTGCCTCTCGCCCCACAAATGCCCCACACACCGAGCATCCGCCACCTGTCCATTACCATGTGGTCAGCATTCTTGCGTACAGGGCTAATAAGACGGTCGTTAGCTTGTCCTATTAGCCCCAAAACTAGCCCAAAACCCTCATTTCTACATTCCCGCCCCCTCAATCAAACTCTCGTTCTAGAACTGGCTGTCCCCTAACCCTGTTCTTCTCCCCTCCACCCGAGATTGGATCCAATTCCTTCTCCAGCATCGATGACTGCTCCGGTCAGCTCACCTTGACCAGATATTCAATAATGCTCATTTTGTTTTGCTATTTTTTTTTCATTTCAAATAAGAGAAACCCCTGTTATTTTTTTCTTTTTTTTGATATATATATATATATATATATATATATATATATATATATATATTATTTCAAATCAGAGAAACCACCAGCAACAATGTTTTTTTCTTTGGCACTGGCGATACAACACACTGTAAGTTCCATTTACGTTTCTTGCCAAACTACTCTTTCAAGTTCCATCCACTAAATTCAAACAAAGGACAATTGAGGAGGTTTAAAACAAATTCTACGTCAATAGTGATGATATACATCTCCAATATGTGAACCAAAAAAATCCCATAATTGACATCAGAACCAAAACAGAGAGAAAATAATAAAGCAAAGTGGACTTGTTGCGGCGACAAACAAAAGATCAACATTGACATGCCATAATGATCGCCGGTGGTTGTTGTTGATGGCCGGTGGTTTCTCTGATTGAAATGAGAAAACAAAATATTAGAGAACATGGGTTTCTCTGATTTGAAATGAAAAAACAAAATAGCAACAAAATATGAGTATTGGAGAATACCTGGTCAAGGTGAATTGGTTAGAGTGGTTGCCGGTGCCAGAGGATTTGTATCCAAGCTCGGGTCGAGGGAGAAGAATGGGGGTCAGGGGACGGCCAATTCAAGCACGAGGGATCGGTTGAGGGGGCTGGAATGTAGAAATGAGGGTTTGGGACTCATTTTGGGGCTAATAGGACAAGTTAACGGCTGTCCCGTTAGTCCCGCATGTGGGAATGCTGACTGCATGCGAATGGACAGGTGGCAGACGCTCGGTGTGGGGTGAGAGGCAGTGGGGTGCAGATTTGAACTCTTGTTTCCGATGCCGTGAAGTATCTTTTTTGTCGTTCTCACTATCCACGTTGGTGAGGGTTTACTTTTCTTGGAACTCATGTTTAGTGTCTTACAACATTATTATTATACTTTTATTATATATTTAGTAACATAAAAATAATAAAATAATATTACATGACATCATATATGTATAATAATATGCATAAAAATAACAAAAATATAATAATACTTAAATATAATCAATTGTGTCATTTTTAGTTGGGAGGATGATTTGGGCTTGAATCTTGAGTGTCAACCACGATTATGGGACTTGCATATTGTGGTTTCTGTTTTAGGTACACTCGTTAAATTAATTGAAACCAAATCTGGTTTGATTCAACACTAGATCGGTCTAGGAGAATTTGATTCTATAAAAGCTTGTGGTTTCTGTCTTAGATACACTCATTAAATTAATTGAAATCAAATCTGGTTTGATTCAACACTAGATCTTCCTAGGAGAACTTGATTCTATAAAAGGAGAATTTGATCAATGCTTGGGCTATTAAAATTGTAAAATTCCGGCCAATAAGCCCCAACAAGGTTCGGCCTTTTTTGTGTTTTAACAGTGGTACGATGAAAGTGATGGAGATCTCAGCCCTTGAAGGAGTTCAAGATTGACACAGTGAAAATAATGGTTTGATGCAAAGTTGCAGCAGTTTGAATCCGATACGGACCACCACACTTCCAATTAAATTTATTTGTTTTTTTTTTTTTTTGAGTAGTGTTGCTGGTTTGATTGTCATTATTGGCTGAGAATATTCAGATCATAAATCTTAATTTGGTGCATGAATTAGAACACCAAACTCTAGGCCGAATTGCTTAGGAGGGGTCCAAATTGTTGGGCCGATTCCAAGGTCATTGGGTGGGCTGTTAACAACCCATAAAGATCACTTATAAGTGGTCAATTTTCTGATTTTGATCAAGGGTTTGATGGGCCATTACATGGACCAATTTGGCCCATGCTTTGGAACCCAGTTTTGTTAGATTTAAGCATTATTAACTTAGTCGGTTTTGGACTGGTGTATGGGTTGGTTTGCTTTTTGATGTTGGGTCCATATTTTAAGTTATATTTGTTTAAGAGAACCCTATACCATTATGGGTTGATAATGTGTTAATCTAAATGGACTTAGGTCTCACAAGTTTTGATTGCTTGTTTGTTTATACTGGGTGTTTATATGCTGTGTGAATGTGCTTCCATCATATGCCCATCATGATTGAATGCACATCATTTTCATGATATTTAGCAGATCATTAAGTCATCCCTTTCTTTGTAGGTCCCTCTCTTATTTCCTCTCCAAAAAGGGAAACCCTATAGTAACCCTAATTTGTAAGACCCACACAAATGTGACTTTTAAAAGTTAGTAGATGTCATTTTGGTGAGAGTTAAGAACTGAATTGGGGACTGTTATTTTAGTTCCCTCTTGAAGAACATAAGTGCATGACGATATAGATCAGCATTAGATGACGTCTTTAAAGGCCTTTTATAATTTATGTGAAAACGGGCTGAAGTAATAACCAGAGATGCACCATAAAATTAGGTTCTCCGCTAACTGTAGATACCAATTAGATCAACTTCATGTAATGATAGGGGTGTTGTTTACTAGTGGGGTGTCTATCTTAAAATCGAAGACCCTTTTGCAATACCTTGGGGCATGAATATGATATGTGAGTATTTATTGATTAGAAATGTTTACCCTAAAATTGATATGAACCTTATTTGATGGAAGTCAAAAGGAAAGTTCATGATGGATGAGAGGATTCATGATCCTTCATAGAAAATGATGAATTTATACAACTGAAATAGTTAGCTCAATGCACCTATGTGATTCTTTACATTCTCAGAGATATGGAGAATATCTCAATCCCTAAGATAGAGGGAAGTTTCATGGATGAACAAATGAGAATGGAACATAGATAAAATCACATTTTATGATTAATAACATGAAATAATAATAGGTTGTGGACTAATTAATTTCTCGTGTAATTTTTCAGAAATGATACACAAACCATTCATTAGACTTCTAGATGATAATAAACTTAAAGGACTAATTTATATTAACTGATAATGAAACCTAAACATAGTATTTGCTTTGAAAAGCTTGACAAGGTAACTAACCAAAAGGCATGGAAGTTCCTAATGTTACACCCTTGATTCATTAGATAATTTTGTTAGAGACAATTTGATAGAATCACCTCATATAAGGTGATTATAGATTGTGTTAAGATAATTTATAAAGAGTAGAATTATTTTGCTCGGCAAAAGGTCTTCAAACAAATATTGATGACTATGAAAATGTTTGAAAACCAATTTAGGACTGTGTTCTGAAAATGATAGTGTTTATAGATGAATTAGAGACTTTCGGAAGTAAATTGGATGATGACACTAAAATTGATGCCATTCTCAATTCTTTGTCCACATTAATGAATTTGTTTTCAACTATAACATGAATATGCTAAAAGCTATCTTGTAGGATCTTGGCAATATTTTGCAATGGGTTAAGGAATTGATAAAGAAGAAAGAATGTATGTTTGAAACTCAGGTTATAGAGACCAATATATTAGTCACTTTTGCATCTTGGTTTATTAACTTTAGAACATTTATTCATGCATGTGATACTATGCAAAGGTTTAAAGAAAGTAGAAAACTGAGTGATGATGAGGTTGTGCTTTACATGGGGACATTTACAATAGTTGTAATTGCTATTATAGGAATTGGAATTGGAGGATTTTGGGGAGTTTTATTTAGGTTCTCTTTATATACCCCAACTTAGAAATTTGATTTTAGCTTCTAAATTGTGTAAAGACAATTGTTTTATTTTATCTAGCAATAAAGTTACAACTAAATTGAAGTTTCCACCTAAATTTTTGGGAAATGCAAATTTAGGAAAATTCAAAAATTTTCAAGAAAAATGGATTTTTTCTTGGTTACTCATTACCCAATGGGGAGATAAGAGATTCTTAGGGTTTAGGGACGAGGGTACAGTGTGGGAAGGTGTTAGGCACCCCACACATGCCCGGTTAGACTTGCCTTTACTTCATCAATGTTTTAAGGATTAGTCTAATAATTTAGGCTCTAGATTAAAACTACAACACACTAAATTGTTGAAAGAAAAAAAAAAATAATAATTGTTATATCCTTATACCAAGAAAACAAAGACTATCAATAACCGAAGTGAGAAGAAAAACAAACAATTAGCATAGCTCTAAGTTAATTGAAAGCTATCAATGCTAGAATTGATTCTAACAGGATGAATAAGACTAACCATTGCGAGATGAATGAGAGATTAGGAATAATAGGACAATGGAGGTTAAAGGCTAAAAGGGTGCCAAAAGATGTATGAAATAGTAAAAAACATGTGAGATTATTGGTTACTAAAACATGTATACTAAATAAAACAAAGCTAATGAGAAGACTCAGGTACAAAACAGACTAAGGTTATTTTATCTACTCTATACTAATGCTAGGATAACTAAGCATCAGATGGAAGTATTTAAACATTCAAATGTAGGAAATGCTAATATGATGCAATACTAATGAAATTCAAAATGAAAGAGGGACCCGCTAAGATATTTGATTACACAAAAACAAGAATGACTTAATGATATAATGCAGAATGATGCATGAGTTGCACTATACAAGTGAATAAGCAGCTAAAAATATTAAAAAAGAAATAAAGGACTCTAAAGACGACCGACCTAATGCTTACACTGGACATTGAGGAAGCTTCCTAATTCGGTAGTGCTATTCATATTTTGTTGGTTTGAAAGAAGTAATGCTTTTGTTGGTTTTTATAGCCCAATTTAGTAATAGAGTTGACTGAAAAATATGTGCAAATTTGATTTACAAATGTATGTGCAGTGTAAAAGATATACGAGTATTTGTTCAGGCCACATCAGGTTTGGGTCTGGCTTGGGCTGCCTAAGGCCTCAGCTTAACCCCAACCCAAATTTCGGTCAGACCCACATTTGTCGTGCAAGCCCAGCCCAAGCCCCCAAGATCAGGCCGATGCTGTGCAAAAACTTGGGTTGGGCTGAGAATGGGCCAGCCCAAGTTGCAGTGTTGACATGGTCAGTCGGCCCAAATATGGAGGCATAGGATGAAACCCGCATAACAGCGTATTCTCCCTGATATGGTTAGCGGAACTTACATGTCTCTCCGATCGGAATATGTATTATCAGAAAAAAAGTTAATATTAATAAAATATTCCAATTCAATTTCAGTTTAATTTATAAATGTTATTCAATATCCAAATCCGATCCTGGTCTGATCGGAATCTAGGTGAAAAAATCTAATGCAAATCAAATATGTAGACTAATCAGAAAGCATATATGAAACTAGACCTAGATTTTTATTTTCTATTCTTTTTGTTTTTTATTTTAACTCTTTTTTTTCTTTTTTCGTAGAAAGGAAATTCATTAAAACCAAGAGAACCAAAGTACAACAACACAACCGCAGCACACCATTTGAAACAAGAAAACAGAAACCTAAAGACAAGAAGACTACTCAACGAGAGAAAGCAGAACAGAACAAACCATGACTAATGTACCCTTTTGATTTCTAACTGATCTGATCTGATCTGATCTTCTAAAGTGCAACACGTGGCAAATACAGACCTTGCATTCTTTTATAGGTCTTGTATCTTACAGAAATTTACAGGAGAATGCCTTGAATTCACATATGGACGGTTAAGATTGTCTTATCGGACTACAAATCATGCTTAAAATAAGAGTTTGTTTTAGACTGAACTCAGTTAAGTTACCAGTAAATCGCAACCCAAATCCGTGTCTGGATGAACTCAACTCCTAATCGAATTTTGATAAGAACTCAACTGTTTCCAAAAACAACTAGGATTAATCTTTACGTAACCTTCGTTCTATAAATACCACCCAACCCTATTCGCTTTTCTTCAATTTTCATTCGGTTTTCTTCTTTTCGGTCTTCAGTAGTCAGTTTCTCTTGACGACTTCCTTCCCTTTCCATCTTCTTCACTCTAATGGCTTCCAATGTGCAGTTCTCCTCCCTCTGTTTGCTTCTTCTGCTTTCATCTTTCTTTGTTTTACCAACCAGGGCAGATGATACTTCGACTGTTGTTCATCATGCCCAAGAAACACCAGTAGAGAAGATCAAGAACGCTCTCTCTGATTCAAATTACATCACCATGTCCATGACTCTTGAACTAGCTCTCAGCAAACTGATCCCAACTCATGAATTCTTCAACAACAAAGATTTCAAAAGTCTCACCATATTATGCCCTTCTGACAAAGCATTCATGTCCCCCAACTTCAAGTACGCAGGACCTCCATTGACCCTCCTCAGATACCACGTTGCACAGGCAAAGCTGGACAGGGAGGTTTTGGAGACATCTCAGCTGCACTGGTCCAAGGTCGAAACCCTTCTTCCTGGGCATCCCCTTGTGGTGACTTCGGTAAAGGGACAGGCTTCTATCAACGACGTCAAGATCACGCACTGGAATCTCCACTATGATGGGCATGTGATCGTTCATGGTGTCGAAGACTTCTTTGATCCTGGTTTCCAGACCATCTGGTTTCCACAGTACGATGGTGAAGTATTGGTCGCTAATGACAAATCGTATGCAATGGCTTTAAAGGAAGCTTTTGATCTTTTTCTTGAGCAGAAAAACGGTTCAGCCGTTATATTGGCTATTGTGCTTTCAGCTGCTGGGATCCTCGTGTTGTTCCTCTGTCAACTTCTTCTGCGACTATGTTGGCCTAGACATAAAGAGGACATGGATGGATATTTTCCTATTGAATCTATTTCTGTTGTGTAGGGTTCTATTGGACTTTATGCTTTTATTTTTTTTTTAAATTAATTTCATTTGTAAGAATTGTATGATACGACTTTCACATATCATTGATGAATTAAGTTTTATTCATTTAATTGTCCTTGTACATTCATTTGCAATATCTGTAGTTTTTACTTTGTTGTTCTCCTAAAGGTCAAATGGCCGATAGCCCAGTCGAGAACCAACTCAATTTCAAGGTTGATGATCAGATTCGTTCAATGAAAACAACACGAAATAACCAGCTGGGTTGACGTCATCAGTTTAAGTTTCTAGTTTTCTACTTTCTCGAGAAATCAACTGTTAAAGAGAACTTTTATACTTCACGGAAAGAATGAAGGAAAGAAACACGGAGCTTTGCTAGATCTGATTTATGGAGTAGGAAGTTCAAATTCTATGTATTGCTATCTCAATGATCTTAAATTATTAGTGTCGCAGGACGCAGGAGATAGGAAGTCTGGTGGTAATGACCAGGTCTGTACATGGGTACAAGATAAAGCGTACCGAGCAATTTTATGAGCAACAGTTAATTAATAGACCAGGGTATTAGTGAACTGGGAGGGCACATTTTTAGAGTTCTAGTAATTATGCACGTGCATTGCAATTGAGATTTTTTTTTTATATTAATTACTTGAATTTTAGATATATTATAATTAAGATAAAAAATGAAAACTAATAAAAATAATAACATGATTGAGAATAAACTCAAATGCTTGTAGTAAATGTGCACGTGCATTTTATGTGGAAATTTAAATAATAATAATAATATTATTAATTTTTTATTTCATTTTTTCCATAAATAAAAATAAATTTAATTTTAACAAATGTTTTTATTTATTATGATGAATATATAACATTGTAAATGTTCTCAAATGCGATGAAAATTTGTAATTTTTCATTGTTTGTGTTTTATTATTATTTTTAAATATTTATTATTCAATTATGGCATGAGTTTCTTTGAAAAGTTGGATAATTGACCCACCATCTAGATAAGAAAATAACTTTATTTTCGGATTTTTTAAATTATATATCATCCATATCATATAAATAATTTTTACTTATCATACTTAATTTTTGTTTGACATAATTAATATATAACTTTTATATATTCTTTTGATTACTTGTACTTTTTTATTTTTTAAAGATTTATTATTTAACTATCATAATTTCGGTTAATGCATTTGATCCAAACCACTAACCCATATCCCAAAAAGGAAAATAATTTGATTTCCAGGTTGATATTAAATTTTATATTACATTTTCATCATTGATAATGAATGTATAATATTAGAGATATGCCCAATATTTATTTTTATGAATATTTAACATTAGGTATGTGCCCAATTTTTTCTATTTTTATTTTTGTTATTATTTATATTTTCTATTTTTAAAAATTTTATTATTTGACCATGACGTCATTTCATTTATAGGTTGATTTTAACTTTGGTATTCCATTTTCAACATTAATAAAATTACTTATTATATTTCATACATATTTTTTTAGTATAATGAATATTCAATATTAGATATATCCAATTCTTTTATTTTTGTATTATATATTTTATATATTTTATTTTTTTATTATTTAATTATGACATAATTTATTAACTCATTTGACCCATAATGGTTGAATTGTTTACCCACCACTAGGAGGGAAGAAAATTGTTTTCTTTTTAAATTATTTTTCATAGTAATAAAATTAATTTTGTGGATTTAATAAGAGAATATACCTTAATATGAGATTTAATGAGAGAGAATAGGAAAATAGTTTTATTTCTAATTGGCTTTAAATTTTACATTCATTTTCATCATTAATAAAACCATTTCTTATTTATCATACTTATTATTGTTTAATGTGTCAAATATATGATATTAAAAATATTTTCAATATTTTCAATTTCTATATTTTTCATTTTATCTATTTTTGAATTTTATTATTTAATTGTAACAACATGGATTGACCCATTTGACCCAAAATGATTTAATTTCTTACCAATGCCTAGATGAAAACACTATTTTTTTTCAAGTAGATTTTAAAAGTACTTTTTATGTTATTGGAATTATTAATTTATTATGTATGGATTTAATTAATATAATTTAATAATGAGAAGAAATAAAAATATCTTAAATATATGATTCAATGAAGGTGAATGAAAATTAATACCTTAAGTTGAATTTAATGAGAAGAAATTGAATGCATTGAATATCTTATAATTGTATCTTTTCAACTCATTTAATATTAATAATTGATTACCCTTTTGCCCTCATTTTTATCAATAAATTTGAATATAGAAAAGTAAATTTTGTCCTAAAAAATTCCACAGATATTACTAAGGATATTCATTCT
This sequence comes from Nelumbo lutea, assembly GCF_056320005.1. NCBI lineage: Eukaryota > Viridiplantae > Streptophyta > Magnoliopsida > Proteales > Nelumbonaceae > Nelumbo > Nelumbo lutea. The sequence goes on along the minus strand of NC_142691.1, from coordinate 27,983,147 downwards.
TTTTAAAGTAGTATAGATTTATTAGAATAAGAGTGCTCCACCGAGGGGTCAAATGATCCTCCAACAAGAGAATGATCACTGAAGCAGCATCGCCTTCAAAGATTGCAGAAGAAATATCAGAAGAAAGGGAGAACTTTATGCTCTCAAGAAGAGCTGAAGCTTCACTAATCAGATTAGGCCATCATTGAAATTGTTCTAGTAAAAAGCATGGAACCATGCTCATTACGAATAATGATGCCAGGTGGGGATTGCCAATGCTTCACATGTGGGTATATCAATTCAGGATAGATACCCTTAACAGTCCATGGAAATGGCCTGGTACATTGACCACTGGGTTCAACATATATTGTATATGAAATTTCAGACCTTAGGGTGTGTTTTTTTCTGGATTTCGAGGATAAAGTTGGTCAATGGGATTTTGATTTCCATTGACCAAGAATCTCATGTTCAGTTTTCAGATTTATGTAGGGAACAGGGAATTAAAGTTTATTTTCCTGGGTATCACTTATTTTCCGGGTAAGTGATACCTATCTCCTAAGTGGATAAATAACTTTCCCATCTAGGGAAAAAAATTGCTAACACTTCAATGAGACAAAAATGTTTTTTTAATAATGGATTTTTATGGCTAAAATGATGGTTACCTTATTTACCTAGGAAATAAAAGAACATGGGTGTAATAAGTATTTACCAGAAAAAAACTTACCCAAGTAATTGCATTTATCTGAATAAATAACTTACCGAAAAGCAAACAGGGCATTAATGTTAAATCATTTATAATCATGTTGAGGTCAACAAGGTGATAGATGGCTTAGCAAATAAGTTAGTTTTGTGATCGTGTCTTTGATGAACTACCTATAGAGATTCAAAGAGATGATGGAACTGGTTTGCCTTTCCTTAGATGTAGATAAATTTTTATCCATGTTCTAAGAGACCATTGGACACAATTGAATTACATGAGCTAGTGGTCTTCTTGTATAGATTTTCTCCGGGGATAAGTTATATATACCAGGAGTAATTAAAGTTTGTGGGGTTAAAAGAAAAAAAAAAAAACTATTGTGAGGATCAGTTTGGTAATAATAGATATAGATAATCTAATAATTTAGTTTAATTTAGTATTTTTCTACTTGGTTCAAAAGAAAGAAAATTTATTATCAATCGTGATACAAGACCCACCATCCCATATAAGGAGCTAGGGAAGAATCTGGATAAAAGCTGCCTGACAACATTTATTGGATACATGACTAATATTTTGATCCCAATCCCCAGTGGAATACCCATTTCTTTCACTCAACGCAACATTTGCAAAGGAAGTATTTTTCCACGGAATGGCTGCATATTGAACATTTTACCGTCTCTGCTGCTGCCTGCTGGATTATTATTATTAGCTGATATTGGAACAATCAGACGAATGCAGTGTGCCTTGGTATGCTTGTCTTGTACGTATTCATTTAACATGTACAGTCAAGAAATTCCCCTGCGCTCAGGTTCTGGATCCCAGGCCACTTTTCAAAGTCCTCAATTAATAGGGATAATTAATGTCTTCTACTGCATCTTCACGTTCAGATCCGAAGACCCTCCAAACATTTCATAATTGCATCCTCAAGGTTTGCGACTGCGTTACAGTGTGCCATCTTGTAGTGGGAGGATTGTCTTCTCACTCCAAGCCCTGGCCTTGATAACTTTTCATCTCTAATGGAATTCAGTATCTTAATTTTGTAGTTTTAATTTTCTCTGGATCGCTTTGTTCCAAGGTAAAATGGTCTCCATCTGAACTTTGGTTTCTTTTGTAATAAACCTCATACCTTGGACAGATTTTCTTATCCAATCACGATCATGACCTCCATAGAAACAGACAATCTTTCCTGACTTAATTAATCTACGAAACAATTAATAAATTGTGTACTGTAGACCCACTTTAACAAAATTCAGTCCGTGTTAGAGAGTCCAGTTGTACCAAGAAATCAGTCCCCCAGCTCTCTCGCTCCCAAAGTTCTACTTCAGTTTTGATGCCGAAGGGGTACGCTTGAGCACCCCAAGTTTCCACAATTGGATCGAAGTGCATTGGTGTGGCTAATCACACCTTGTTTGTTTAAGACTACCAGTATGGACTTCCTACGGAAGTTCCATTTTTCCTTGATGTACCACATGAAGGCCCAATGTATGCATATATTATGATGGATTGGCCAGCCACAACCAAGGCATCTGAGAACCTACTTGATCGACACTTGTTTCTGGAGTTATTTTAATGGTCTGATCCACGATTGGTAGCCAAACTACTTCAAAGCTTTCTTTTCCCTCAACTTTGCTGTTATAAATCTTGGTGAGAGAAGGAAATTCTTCAACATTGACGAAAAGATCTGAGATGAAGAAGGCAATGGACTCGCCCTTGAGTCTGTCCAAGCTGACCTACACCACCAAAGCTATTGAGCGTGAGAACCATAATTTTTGTAGATGAAAAAACAGCTAAAAACTTAAAATTTTGAATTAGGAGGAAACAATTCTTATGAGTCAATCAAACCTTTTATTCCTTGTTATGACCAAGGATCCGCTTTTCTGTTTAGGAGAAAAGCTTTAAAATTAGTTCCATGTTGTTTTCATATTCGATTCAGAAGTTGTTCAAGGTTTCCACATACTCGGCGAAACCTACAAAAACACTTTTTGTTAAATTGCATTTCCAAGCATGGTCTTTACACTTTTCCAAATTAAAAAACATTTAGTTCGATTACATGTCAATGGATGAAGTCTCAGAGAGAGAGAGAGAGAGAGAGTATAGGTCTCTTCGTTGCATTTTTATTAGATACAATTCATCTCATAAAGGGTACAAGTGCTATAATCCAGTAACTTCACAAGAAATTATTTTTAGACATGTGGTTTTTGATGAGAAACAGTTTCTTGGGATCACTCAAGATAGTCTTTCCTCTGGACCTCTAGATTCAGTGCTAGTCACTCTACTTCCTGTCCCCTCAGTTGATGGCATGTAGGAGAGTTCTATTTCTCCTCATGATACTACTTCCAGTCAGCAAAGTATGGCTCCAGGTTCCTCTTTCATTTATTGTTCTACTAATGGCTCATCGTCTCATAATGGCACCCAGATAGAACCATCACATCAGAGAACACAATTCCTTCAAGATATTCTTCACACCACACTTGTTCTTCCTCCTCCAACCGCACAAACTCACTCGATGATCACTCGTTCCATATCTGCCCACCCTGCTCAGACTGCTACAAGGTATCCTCTACTTGAAGGACTTCTAGCAGATAGTGGGGTGTATGATGTAGAACTATCTTCCTATGCTTAGGCGTCCAAGTCTCCAAAATGACACATGGCAACTTGTTTCCTATGATCCCACTTTGAATGTTGTTGGCTCTAAGTGGGCTTATAAAATCAAGAGAAAACCTAATATCTCTGTAGAAAGGTATAAATCTAGATTAGTTCCTTAAGGTTTCTCTTAGGTTCATGGTGTTGACTTTATTGATACTTTTAGTCTTGTGGTTAAGCCAACCACTATCCGTGTAGTCTTATATCTAGCCATGTCACACGGATGAGACATCAAACAGTTGGATGTTCACAGTTCTTTTTTGAATGGTTTTATTCATGAAAAATATATATATGAGACAATCTCATGGTTTTGAGGATTAGACTCGTCCAGTTGTCTGAAACCAATGAGGTTAAGACTTGTTTAGAGAACAAAAGGATACCAGAGATTAAAAGAAGAGAAGAGAAGAGAAGAGAAGAGAAGAGGAGGAAGAGAAAATAGAAGAGAAAGAGGGGTTTGGTCTGCTTAGTCTGCTGCCACAAGTGATATTTAAAATTAGGTCTACAACAATAAGTGGTACAATGACAGGAATGCCCCTGTCACTAGAAACAACAAAAAAAGAATTCTAACAATACTCTAAGAGTACTATAAACAAAGGAAAAACATATGAACAAGTGGGGACCACAAGCTGGTCAACCATTTTCTCTACACTCCCCCTCAAGTTGGGAAAATATATTGATCATTCCCAACTTTCTTAAATCTGACTCAAGCTTGATTTTGTTGACTGCCTTGGTGAAGACATCGATAGGCTACGTATTAGTGGCAACATGAGGAAGTCACACTTCTTGAGTTGTGAGCAATGTTAATGACCGCCTGGTTATCACAATACAACATCAAGGGTCTTTCAAACTCAATTTCCAATTTTGTAAGGAGAGACTTCTGTCATAATATTTTTGTAACACCATTAGCCATAGGCCTGTATTCAGCTTCAACACTAGACCGAGCAATAATATTTTGTTTCTTGCTCCTCCATGAAACTAAAATTCCCCAACAAAGGCACAATACCTTGAGGTAGATCTCCTATCATCAATAAAACCTACCCAATCTACATCAGTGTATACTTCAATCTTCATATGGCCATTATTTTTAAAAAGTATAGCTCAACATGTACACCTCTTGAAGTAGGTTAAAATTCTCTCAACAGCAAGGAGTTGTGAGTCTTGGGAGAGTGCATGTACTGACTAATAACATTGAAATCATAAGAAATGTCAGGGCAAGTCAGACATATGTAGAGAAGTCTTCCTACAAGTCATTGATACATACCTTTATCTTCTAAAGGCTCACCATCTTTTTCATTAATCTTATGATTTTGCTCAATGGGAGTATCAGTATGCTTAGCTCCTAACTTTCTTGTCTTTTCTAAGAGATTAAGAACATACTTCCATTGGGAAACAAAGATTCTATGTTTGGACATTGCCACTTCAATCCCAAGGAAATACCTCAACTCACTCAGGTCCTTCACTTCAAATTCTTGATTAAGTAGTTGCTTAAGAGAGTTAATCTCATCAAAATTACTTTTTGTCACAACAATGGCATCCAACATACACAACTAGGAGAGTCAAAGTAGATTCTTTCTTCTTAATGAACAGAGTGTGGTCAGATTTGGATTGAACATAGCCAAATCTTTCCAAAGCAAGTCAGATTCTATCAAACAATGCCCTTAGAGATTGTTTTAGACCATACAAAGCTTTCTTCAACTTATAAGCTTTCTTACATGTCTTTGCATCATAAAAATTAGGAGGTAACTCCATATACACCTCCTCCTACAAGTCACCATTTAGAAATTCATTCTTAACATCCACCTGAAATATAGGCCAAGAGAAGTTAGCAGCAAGAGACAGTAAAACCCTGATGGTATTCATTTTTGCAATTGGTGCAATGGTCTCCAAGTAATCAATGCCATAAGTTATAATGTATCCTTTAGCCACCAGTCTAGCTTTATATCTTTCAATTATACCATTAGCATTATACTTCACTATGAATATCCACCTACACCCAACATGCTTCTTCTCTCTTGGTTGATCAACCGGTTCCCAAGTATCATTCTTTACAAGGGCATCCATCTCAACCTTCATTGCTCCCTTCCACTTAGGGACAACAAGGGCCTCTTGAATTGTTGTAGGAATGGAAATGGCAACAATGGAAGCTAAAAATGACTTATATGATGATGAAATGTGACCATAAGAAAGGAAATGAGAGATACAATGGGCAAAGGATGAGGTACACTGACGCTTCACTTTATGTACCGCAATCGAGAGGTCAAGGCCATTTGAGGATGGCTGAGGCACAGTAGTAGAAGAGGGTATGTCATCAGTAGTAGGAGTGGGTAAGGAGGAGGCAATACTTGAATCAGGTGTCATAGAAGAGATAGGAACTGGCCTGGATGGATCTTTATTAGAACCAATTGGCCGCCACCATCTTCTATGGAACACCCTCAATTCTTTACACTTTTGACAACTCCCCTCAATACACTCCCATCCACTTGTAGGAATAGGCAAAGGAACATCTTGAGCAAACACACTCTACTCACCACTCTCCCCATGAGGTAAAACCATAGGGTAATAGGGGACATTTTCAATGAAAGTGACATCCATAGATACAAATATGGTGTCATAACAATAATACCCCTTTTGATTTTGTGCATACACTAGGAAAATACATTTAGTAGCCTTAGGATCAAATTTTGAACAGGCATGCCCAAGGATTTGGACAAAACAAGTACAACCAAAGGTTTTGGGAAGAATAAAAAACTACTTCTTATCAGGATACAACTAATTAAAAGGAACTTTCTTGTCCAAGATTCGAGAAGGAATGCTATTAATGAGATAAACAATAATAATAATGGAATCCCCCAAAAAATGGCTAGGAACATTAGTATTCAGCATGATGCTTCTTGCAACTTCAAAGATGTTCCTATTTTCTCTCTCAGCTACACCATTAAGTTGAGGTGTATGAGAACAAATGCTCTGATGAATTACTCCATGTTCAAGGAGATAAGAAGATAAGGGTTTTGCAAAATATTTTTTGGCATTATTAGATATGAGATTTTTATTTTAACCTCAAAATGAGTCAGGATCATTTGATGAAAATTGTAGGTCAAAGTGGGAACCTCATCCCGAGAGTGTATGAGGTAAACCCATGAAAACTGAGAGTGGTCATCAACGAACAATAGAAAGTATTTGTACCCACTCATAGTAGGAATATGATATGACCGCCAAATATCAATATGCACAATTTCAAAAGGAAAATAACTTTTTTTATTAGTTTGTGAATAAATTGATCTACAATGCTTTTCCAACACATAACTCTCACACTTCAAGCTGAACACTTGGATTGACTCAAACAAATTAGGAAAAAGACTCATTGTAGACCCAAAAGATAGATGACCCAATCGATAATGCCAAAGCATAATCTGACTTACAAACCGTGACACAAAAGACTTCCCATCTTCTTTACTCTTCCCAGGTGGATGTTTAAGGAAGTAGATACCATTCATCTCACGACTAGTTCCTTGTAGCCCGATCTTGGAAAACACATTGACCTAGGAAAATGGTCATTTAACAGTTTTGGTGTTTAGTGGTACTACTGATAGAAAGCATATAAGTACTTAGCTTAGGAACATGCAGAACTGAGGATAAGGAAATAGCACCAGAGACATTGATTTCTCCCTTACTTGAAAAATAGGGACAAGAGATCCATAAGCAATAGGCACTTTATCTCTACTAGAGGACATGCAATAGGTGTGAATTAATGAAGATAAACTGGTCATATGATCAAATGCACTTGAATCAATAATGAAAAAATGGCTAGTGTTACCTGGGTAGAGCATGATAGGTAGTGGCCCTTGTACCTGATTGAGCAAAAGCAAAAGTTGGAGTAGAACGAGACTGTCCAGAGAAGCCAACTTCACTCTCCAACTGAGATAAAACAACCCTAACAACAGCAAATGCATCAAGAGAATTGGGATCTAGTGTTGGGAGTGGATGGAGCTCCTATGGTTACAATTGTGGATGAAACTCCTATAGTTATAGCTGCATTAGCATTTCTCTTCTTGTTCCTAGTCTTTCTGGAATTAGCCGAGGCTAAAACTTCAAACAAGTGTCCTTAGTATGTTTTGGTTTACAGTAGTCACAAAACACATCCCTCTTTCCATCCTTTTTACATTCGTCTCCTTATCACCTTCAGTCTTCGGTTTTATACTTGCTAAAGCTGATTTCATAGATGGAATTTGTAACATAACTTTCCTTCTACTTTCCTCGCCATGTATCAGAGAGTAGGCTTGAGATAAAGAGAAAATATTTCTAGTGAGAAGCTGTTGTCTTATAATGTCATAGTCAAAGTTTATCATAGTCAGGAATTCAAACACTTTATTTTGACTCTCCCACTCAATAGTCTCAAGATGATCAATCTCATACTACAATGATTTCAAGGTGGAGAAATAGACTGACATAGGTTTCTCCCCCTGTTTAAGATTATTAACCTCAATTTTTAGTTAATAGGCTCTAGCAACATTAAGGGGCTGAGAATAGGTTTCTTTCATATTGTTCCAAATCTCCTAACCTGTGTTTGCCCAAAGAAAGTTTCCAATGATATAAGGCTGCATGGAGTTGCATAACCAAGTTATAACCAAATAATTTTTTGAACCCATTTAGCGAGGGAAGGGTCCTCCTATGCTGGTTTCTTTGTGTCTCCCATCACATACCCCAACTTTCCCCTCCCTCCAATGGCCATCATGGATGATTGGGCCCATTCCAAATAGTTTGTTCGATCAAAATTGACTGTAGTAATCTGAAATGAACTGTTGTCAATAAAGTTTCCTGCTCCTACAAGTCCTACATTTGGTTTGTTCTCATTCCCGATCATTTGCATGCTGAAATGGACAAAGAATAATCACTGAATGGAGAGTACAAGACTGTCCAAACTCCTTTTTCAAACAAAAATTCCAAGTACTGTCCAAACAACACCCAAAGTAAATAAAAAACTTCAGAGGCCTTTTTATGAACACAAGGTGGGAAGTAGAGGAGACCAACACTGTAAAAAATAATACAACCCGGAAGAACATTCCATAAAGAATCCTTAAAATAGTCCATGAGAACAACCGAACAACTGTACTGATTCCAGAGAAATTTCAAACAGTCAAAAAAAAAAGAAAAAGAAAAACAACCCAAAAATTATTGGGCGCCACTCTCAATCTCTGATTTAAGCTCTAAATCAGAAATCAGCTTATTTTCTCCGATTCTTCCTGGTCACCGGATAACTCTCCAAGTAATTTGAACGTTGGGCACCTTCTTCAATTTCCAATAACCTCCAAGAACCAAGCGAATCAATCTGAAACTTCCATCCCTAGAACTACTCTCATGTAGTCAGCTGGATAGCACCTACATGAGAGCCCAAGGCAAGTTTAGGTCTACTTTGATACCAAGTTGTCTCAAACCATGGAGGTTCAGACCTATTTAGAAAATGAAAGGAAACCAGAGATGAAGAGAAGAGAAGAGAAGAGGAGGAAGAGAGAATAGAAAAGAAAAAGGGGTTCAGCCTACTTAGTCTACCGCCCCAAGTGATATTAAAAATTAGGTCTACAATAATAAGTGGTACAATGATAGGGGTGCCCCTATCACTAGAAACAATAGAAAAAAAATATTCTAATAGCACTATAAACAAAGGAAGAACATATGAACAAGTGGGGACCACAAGCTGGTCAATCATTTTCTCTACACGGATTATGTTTGAAAGTTAAATAAAGCCCTTTGTGATCTTCGTTAGGCCCATCGTTCTTGGTTCTCTCGGCTCTGTAGCCAGTTACATGATCTCGGTTTCAGAAGCTCTTAGTGTGATCATTCTCTTTTCATCTATCACAAAGCTAATACTTCTCTCTATATTTTAGTATACGTTGATTATATTATTGTTACTGGGATTTCTGTTTCTCATGTTTCTCAAGTTATTATGGACTTGTCTCGTAGTTTCTCTCTTAAGGATCTTGGATTTCTTCACTATTTTCTTGGCAAAGAGGCCCATCGAGACAAGAATGGATTGTTTCTCTCTCAACGATGCTATAATCTTGATCTTCTATAGAAGACCAATCTTGTAGCTTCCAAACCTTTGACCACACCTATGGCACCTACGTCCAGGTTGTCAAAATTTTAGGGTGAGCCTCTGTCTGACCCTACTTAATATTGTAGTATTGTTGGTGCCTTGCAATATGTCACCCTTACATGGCTAGATGTGGCAATTGTTGTGAATAAGGCGTGATAGTTTCTTCAAACTTCCATTGGTGATCATTGGACGGTTATGAAGTGTACTTTGAGTTATCTCAAAGGTACAACTGACTTTGGGCACTTATTTATTGCTAATTCTCTTGGATCATTAGTCGCATTTTCAGATGCTGATTGGGCCGGCTGCCTTGATGACCACCATTCTACCGGCGGCTATGGTGTTTTTCTTGGTTCTCATTTGATCTCTTGGAGCACTAAGAAACAACCCACCATTGCCTATTCCATCACTGAAGCTGAGTTTTGTTCCTTATCTAATACCACAACTGAAGTGTTATTGCTTCAATCTCTCCTACAAGATTTGGGTGTTCATCAGTCCTCTGCGCCTGTTCTATTTTGTGATAACATTGGTGCTACAAATCCGGTTGCGCAAATGGGTTCTCATGCATGTACGAAGCACAATGAAGTGGATTTTCATTTTCTGCATGATTATATTTTTCGCAAAAATATGGTGGTCCGATATATCCCTACTGATGATCAATTGGCTGATGTGTCTACCAAACCTCTTTCCCCAGTTCGATTTGACTTTCTATATTCCAAGTTCATGTGCTTCCAGCCCAGTTTCGCTTGAGGGGGTGTATTAAAGAAAGCTATGGACTGGCTAATATAACAAAGGAAAGTTCTAAAATTGGTAACTCTACAATAATGCAAGTTTCTAGTAGAAAGGAAAGAGATGTAGATGGTAATTATACAAAAGTTCAAGTTACCAATGGAGGTTCTCACTTAAGTTTAGAAATAGCTGAAATAGTAAGAAAATCATCTAAGAAACATTTTTCTTCCTTTCCCTTATTATGTCATTCCTTTGTGTATATATTGTACCCTAATCTCCTTAGTCGACATATACAAGAAATACAAGAAATACAAGTTCCTTGCATTGTTGAGAATTGTTCTTTGTTCTTTCTTTAACTTTATGAGATGGGTTTCGGTGGTTTGCTGGTTGTGTCGGGTGGTTTTGTGTTGGGTTGTTGTATTTATTTCTGGATCTTTCTCTGGTGCTGGAGGACTCTTGAGAGATGCAGATGTCAAAGGAAAACATCAAGAACATCTTAAAAATGAATGTCAAATCCAATTTCAACATTCCTACAGGGAATCGATCGAACAGTGGTGCGGACTTTTTAGCTCTCATAAGGCAATAGTTGAACAAGATAGACTTAAAGACTTATAATTCTGCATACGAACGAATTATGTCCATTATTATGGGATCGAGGATCAGTATGGTAGCTAGTAGTAGATATAGACAATCTAATCCTTTAAATTAGTTTAATTGAATATACTATCTACGTACTTGGTTCAATTCAAAACAAAGAAATTTCATTAATTTATTATCAATCCCAATACATGCTGGATTTAATTTATTCAAAGGAAATTAAGACTACCCCACCATCCCACATATGGATAGGGAAGAGCCTGCATATCTAACACACAACATTTTATTGGATATTCCAAAGCATCTAAGGAAAAGCACACTAACAACATTTTTATTGGACAATTGACTGGTATTTTGATCCCAATCCCAGGTAAATTAACACTCGTATCTTTCACTCAGTGCAACATTTGTAGAGCAAGTACTTCTCCATGGAACGGCCGCACTCTGAACACTTTACCGTCTCTGGAATGTTATTAACTGCGCCTATTGGAACAATCAGACGAATACAGTGTGACCTGCAGGTATGGCTGCGTCGTACATATTTATTTAACGCAGTCAAGAAATCCTCATGCCCTCGGATGAGTCCGGAAACCCATTTTTCAAAGTCCTTAATTAATAGGGATAATTGTTTTCCACTGAATCTCACAGCATTAAGATCCGAAGACCCTCCCAACATCAAAGCCCATCCATCCTCATTGTCATCATAACTTGATATGATCATCAATTCTTTCACGATTGCATCTTCAAGGTATGCGTTACAGTGTGCCATCTTGGAGTAGGAGATGCTTTCAATACGATGCCAAAATGAACGGATTGTCTTCTCATCCCAAACCCTTGATAACTTTTCATTTCTAATGCAATTCAGTATCTTTTCCAATCGTTCTTTGCGCCGATTTGTTCCAACGTAAATGGTTTCCATTTGAACTTTGGTCTCTTTGGTAAAAAAACTCATAGCTTTGCCAAATCGTCTTATCCAATCAAGATCATGACCTCCATAGAAACAGACAATCTTCTCGTCCTTAATCTGCGAAGCAATTAATAAATTGTGAGTGTAGACCAACTTTATTGAATGATTGCATTCAAAAACTTGCGACGTAAAATTTATAAAGAACAGAAAAGAGGCAAAAATCAGTCCGTGTTTGAGAGTGCAGTTGTACCCATGTTGGTAGATCAGGTGCAAATCCCTTCACCAAGAAATCAACCCCTCCGCTCTCTCGCTTCCAAAGTTCTACTTCAGTCTTTTCGTAAAAGGGGTACGCTTGAGCACCCCAAATTTTCACCATTGGAAGTGCATTGGTGTGGCTAATCACACCTTGTTTGTTTAAGACTACCAGTATGGGCTTCCTATGGAAGTTCCATTTTGACTTGATGTGCCATACAAAGCACTTATGAATGCATGAAGGGTTGGGAAGGCAAAACCATGGCATCTGAACAGCTACTTGAACAGCACTTTGTTCTGGAGTTTTAATGGCCTGATCCACGATTGGTAGCCAAACTACTTCAAAGCTTTCTTTTCGATTAATTATGTTATAAGCCTCGGCGAGAGCTGAAAATTCTTCAGCATTGACCATAAGATCTGAGATGAAGAAGGCAATGGACTTGCCCTTGAGTTTGTCCAAGCTGACCTGCACCACCAAAGTCATTGAGCGTGAGAACCATAATTTTGAAGATGAAAAAAAAAGCTAAAAGCCTAAAATTGAATTTGGAGGAAACAGTTCTGGTGAGTCGATCAAACCTTTTCCATGACAGAACGTTGATAAAGGATCAGCTCTTCTGTTGAGAAAAGCTTTTTAATTAGTTTTAAATTGTCTTCATATTGGGTTTGGAATTTCAAGGTTTCCTCATACCCTGCGAAATCTGCAAAGCACTTTTTATGTTAAACTGCATTTCCAAGCATGTTTTTTACATTTCTCCAAACTTAAAAACTTTTATTAGATTACAAGACATCAAATGGATGGAGTTCCAGAGAGGGAGAGAGAGATCCTTGTTAGATTAGTGTCTAACCTTTCTCTGTAATGTATGATTCACATAGAAATTTATGAACTGGAGACGCCAAGTTGTAGATTCTTGTGAGTTCATCATGGATATCATCAGTGGCTGACATTGTGTACCTAAAACATTGCAGGGAAGGAAGTTAAAAGAGAAAAAAAAAAACGTTTTCAAAACCATTTTGTTCAAGTGAAATAAATTATGACCGTATACTCATAGATCATATATATCTTAAATTAACATATGTTAAGACTTTCAAAAATATAACATCTTATTGTATATCTTCTCTCGGAAAAAAAAAACAAAAAGAAATTAAGGAAACAAAACATAAGTCAAGACTTACTCTGCACCCATTTTCACTAACACCATATTCGAACGTATGCAGGTATATAGGCTTCGGATGATGTAGTATACAGCTATTTGAAGGCTCAGTTTGACCGAACGATCTGTCTGAGTTTTGTAGAGTTTAAGCCCCATAAAGTTATTGGCCATAGCATGCACTCGACGGAGCAGATTGGAGATAAGCTCGAAACGAGAGTTTAGGGAACGAGAATTAGTTTGGAGCAAGGAAGGAAAATGCTTGAGCATTCTAACTGATGTGAACAAAGGGTTATCCGAAAGGGGTTGTGCAGTGAGCCAGAACTCACCATAGTTCATGGCAAATGCACTCATAACCAGTACAACTTTAGCTTCCCATGAGTACATCTTTAGAGTATCAAACAAGGCCAACGTAGCTTCATCGGGTTTCATACCACACGCAGCTTTACACGTTATCTGTCCAATTGTGAAAGAATTCAGTTTATGGAATTAGAGCAGTGAAAAAAGGGTATATATATACATGCTAATGATTTCTAGAGTAAGTACTCTATAGGTGATACCTCCCAACTTAGCGAGTGAATGGTGCCACGAATACTGTCCTGCAATTCAAGCCTCTCAACTGAGGTAACGATTCTTTTGTCATTCAATCCTTGAAGACCACTTTGCTCTAATCCCTAAAATGACAAAATCACATTCTTACATTTTGTTATATTCGTAATCACACTCTCTCTCTCTCTCTCATACATACACACGCACACAGAGACATACCGAGGGAGAGGAAACGCACCATTCCGGAACTGAAAGGGATTAGCTTGAAGATTTGGTTGATGACATCCATTAAAGGATTGAACTCGAAGTCTTGGTTCTTCGGTCCATGCTGGATTTGTTGAATGATGGCTTCCTCCTCAGAGGTAAGGGAGTAAAATGAACCAAACATGCTCATCTTAACCAAGCTAATATGCCTAAGACAACACACTCTGTTCACTTGCTAGATAATTAGATCGACTGTGAAGTAGAAGCAGTGTTGGGTGTTTGATTTATAGGCAAAAAATCGAGGCCATTCTATCGAAAGTCAAGTGTTCAGACTTCCAAGTTGCTTATTGCTTTCACTGTTCTTTTTAGCGCCGTTGTGGGTTCCAGAATCCAGACTGTTGCATATTATTTCAAATTAGGAGAACGCAGATCTTAATTAAAATAATACAAAATACAAGGTTTTACACTCTACATTATTGTATTTGTACTCCTTCCAAACTGAGCATTAGGTAAATTATAAGAAACTCACTTGTTTGGGTGTTGCTTTGCATTTTCAAGCGGAAAGCCCCAGACAAAATATCCTAAGTCTGTGTTTGTAAGGTAAAAATGAATCAAAGTTTACACCCAAATCTTTGCATTGCAACCAAATACAACCTAAGAAAAAACATTGGGGTTGCTGCTAGGGGTGGCCACGAGCCGAACTCAAGGTTTTAGCTTGAACAGAGCTCAAGCCTTATAATCCTAGGCGAGCCGAGCTTGAGCCTCATACTATTCAACTTGACTCGGCTCCAATCACCCGTAGTTGCCGCTAGTGGAGAAGCATTTGAAGATTGCTATTGGACATAGAAAAAGCAGTGGATCCTCCCATTGTTAAAGAAGAGAGTAGTTTTCTTATATTCTTTGGAGAAGAGGCTAAAATCATCACACGGATTAGAAGAACATACAGCAGAGCGGTCGCTAGGTACTAAAATTCCCAAACTAGTGGTACCCCTCATTGTAATGGGCATTTTCATCATTGAATTTGATTAACTTTATGGTGATTAGTCCTTTTTTATTCATTTACAGTTCTCTTCATTTAAGATTGAACTAATTTAAAGTTTCCATAACTAGGTTTGATCAGGTGTACAACAATAATTCTTTCTCTTCATTTACATTCTGTCGTCTTTGGGTCGTAAATTTGCAATCGTTTCTTTTGTTAGTTTTTTAGCATTTTGATATTTTAGACTGATTTGAGCTCCTTTAATTTTTTTGTGTTTGATCATTTAAACTATTGATTTTTAAATGATCCTTTATTTCCTTTTCTGAAACTTTGTTGTTTCCACTTTATTTCTTTTTTTGGTACTTAAGTTTTTAAATGAATTTGTAGAATTTTCCTTGTAAAATATTTATTCTCTCTCTTTTTTTTTTTTTTTAATTTTATCAACCTTATCCCTTAAAATCGTGGATTTCAACCTTCTTATTCCAATCCGTTGCCTAAAGGACATTTTTGTCCTATACATTTTCTCCCTCACTCTGAATGGTTGAATGATCTGTAAGGTAAAATCAGGGGATATATTTTAGTTGTTTAGTTAAATCAGAATATATATTTTTTTCAAGTAATTATCTCTTAGTAATTCTTTCACTTGTCTATTTTATATTATAAAAATAGCAGAGATCCATCTGATGCACGAGATTTGTTAAATGAAAGTCAAACAATATAAACAAATAAGAGTATATAATTATTTTATATTTTTAAATTATTAAATAATTAATAATTATTTATATTTCAGGTTGTATATGATATCAGAGTAATTTCTGACCAATCAAGTAGTATCATAATCGTGGTAACTAATGATATATTATTTATAAAAATTCATGAATGGATTTTGATTGGTCATAAATATGGTTTTTTTTTCCCCATTATTTCAATCTCACCCACAAATCATCCAACTCATCCACAATCAATTCACTTAAGAAATTGCAAGTATTATGGACATCGTTTTCATACCAGTCACGGGTTCCTTTTAGTTCTTCCTGTAATTGAGTTCTTGATTCCATTGGACTCTGTGATTGAAAGCTGATCAGCATCTATTCAAGCTGATCGCAAATGAAAGTTTGGCTCCATAAATCTCACCACCCAAAAGTAGAGGGTAGTTCCATGTGCTTCATGTAGTTTGCCCTAATTAATTCAAGTGGCTCCAAACTGAAGTTTGGTAGAGAAACATATTAAATTAATAAAGAACGACTCCTACTTGGGACTGATTGGGAGGTTGACACAAGAACCATCTTCTTCAGACTAGATAGAAAGTAAAAACAAGGTAGCAACTCGAAGGAAATTCTTGAAAAGATTACTCCAATCTCATAAAGTTCTGAAAATGGAAATCACCCCAGAGGTATCCAAAGGCGGAGTTGGGATTATTTTATGTTAGGAGGTCAATTACTAACGAACATAAATTAGGGGGGGGGGGTCAAAAGATTATAAAACAAGGGTGAAGGATTAAAGTATAAATGAATCATCAATAGGGATTGTGAGGATTTTCAAAGCATAGGGGGGAATATAGCTCCCCTCTTGTTACGGTCTGATACAAGCTTAGCCCTTGCCTATGCTTGGTAGGCTTACGTTAAGGACATCACCGTCATTTTTTCCTGTAAGATTTTTTGGAGAATTTATGTCATCTTCAGGCAGACCACCAAAAGCTTAACGTACTCTGAGGAGGGTGGTCGACCTCCTTGGGTGCCTAACATTGGCACTCCTAGACCTTCATCCCTTGCGGGGCAGCCCTGGTTAACGACTAGCATGGCTACCAGGGTTCCTCATGGGCGCACACATGCTGATGGGGACAGTGTTGGACCGGCACTGCGCTACTGACACTCAAGGGAGTCTTGGCATGTGGGCCTGGCTCAAGCATGACTCTTCACCTTGCCAGCCCCTTGCCCAAGATGATTGAGCTTTCCAGTTGCCCCTAACGCACGGGTGTATTCTGGCCCAAGCGGTTGCCTATCATCATGGCACACATGTGCTTGTCATCATTGGCATACAGGACACCCATTACATTGGTGCCCAGTCACCTCTCCGGCGTATAGTTGCCTTGCATTATGGTCGTCCCCCTTTAGCACGTAAGCAGCGCTTCCCATGGACTGGTTTGAGCCACAGAGTGCCCCGGCCATTGGATTTGAGGTAATGATCCAGTACTACTGACTTTGGTTGACCCATCCCATCGGGCAATTCCTAGCCTCTAAGCACATAAAGGCTTATCCTGCCCTACCTTGGCCTGAACGCCACATGAGTTTCTTCCACTATAGAACTACCCCCATGACACTCTGCCGCCCCCTTTCTCCGCCCCTCAAGTATCTATAAAAAGTAAAAACAGGTTTATTTGTTATTCCTTGAAAGGGCTTAAGTGGCTTTCGAGAACAAAAAAAAAGCGGGTGGTTGAAAAGAGTTCACTTTGGCTGTTTTGGGAGCCTCAGCACATGTTACCTTAGTTTTTCTGCAGCAGTTTCGCCTGGCTTTGACATACATGATTTGTTTTCACATTATTAACAGCAAGGGTTGAAGAAGAGATATTTATCGCGCAAAATATCAGAAAAAAATGATAAAGTTTTTTGCTACGTACTTTTAGGCTATATATTTGTATTTGTACTGCTTCCAAGCTGAGCCTTAAGATTAGAAAAAGTATAGTCAAGTCAATTAATGTATATGCTAATGGAGACTAATTCATGTAGTTCCAAACTAAATTTTGGTAGAAAGATAATATTAAATGAATTCAAGCTACTGAGGTCGACACAATTGAAGCTTCTTTTTTATTGAGATATGATGGAAATATTAAATAGAATTCTCTTCTCCCTTCTCTATTCTTCAACTACCCTTCATGTCCATATTAGACAATTAATCCACATTGGTCCGGGTGGTTCTTGGCATCGATCTAGACTTTATTCTAAAATGCAGTTGTCTACGTCAGATCCCTAATATTTCTTCTCAATACTGTTAGAATTTTGTGTATTTTTATGAATTTTTGAAAATAAAAATTAAATATGGGATAATTTAAGTTCACATGCCACAAAATCAGTTAAAAGAAAAATCTATGATGCTGCCAAGATATGAATTCTGACGAAAACCCAAATTGATTGCCACTGATTGGTTACAAGTTTTCTCGAGATCATGTCTTTCTGTCATTATGGTCGAACCCCATTTAAAAAACTGAATGTAATATAGACTTCTTTTTAACACCAGTTTGTGCATCACATGAGTCTCTTCTAATACTTCCAATATTGCAGTAGGTATGTCTTCGAGATACCTACTGAATGTAATTCGAGATCATGTCTTCTAATACTCTCCTGAATTTTTAACTATTATGCCTAAGGAGAATGCTATGAAGTCTAATATAACCTTAAAACATCTAATATAATAACTCAAGTCTCAACTTATAAACCTCAAATATCTCTTTAATCATTCTCAAAAAAAAGAAAAACAACTATCTATTCATCTCTCACCTCCACTCTCTCTATAGTCGGTGGCCGACACCTTCTCTCTGTACTCCGCAGTCGACACCCCCTCTCTATAGCACGTGTGAATGTCATTTTAACTAAATTGTTATTTTTTTTACTTGAAATAAATTAGGATGCAGTATTAGGTGTGGGCCGGGGCAGGATAGGGGTGAGCAATAAAATCAAAAAATCAAATCGAATGATATCAAACTGAAAATTTGGTTAATCGATCCTGTCAATTCGGTTTCGAGTCGGTGTTTAAAAAAATCGAAGGTACCGGTTTGGTTTCTATTAACCACTATAGAAAACTGGTGGTTAACTGACATATATTTCTATATATTTTATATATATTTATGTATATTATATATTATATATAATATTTTTTATATATTATAAATTAGTCAATATGCATTATATATATATACATACATATTTATAATATATGATATATTATTTATTATTTAAAATATACTATTTTATATTCATTTATAATTTTTATTATATATTTATATAATATATATATTGTAAAAATAAAAAAAAAATTGAAAAATTGACAAACCGATCCGGTTGACCAGTTAACCGATTATTTTCAGTTCGGTTTCAGTTGTCGGTTTTTCATTAATTGGTAGTATCGGTTCGGTTACAAAAAAAGGACAGCAATTTAGTTAATCGAACCATGAGAAACCCTAGGGCAGGGTCGGGCATAGAGGTGTGGGTCCGATAGGGTTAGGCATCCAAGCTTACCCATACTATAAAGTAATAAATTAATTATTTTTTGTCTTAAACTAATGGGATTGCGGGACTTGTTTTCAAGCTAAGTATGGGCTCAGTATGTCTGATGCTCGAAAATCTAAGGCCTGATCTAACATCCGATATGATTACTCCGGATTCATATGATGTATTTGTGCAATTAGATTGGATCAGATTCAGATTTGGTCCAATTATAATTTGGATTCAATTAAGCTGTAATATTTATTAATTTTAATATATAAATTATATATATATATATATATATATATGTATGTATATATGTTTAGAAGTGTAAAAATATATTCCATATATTGATACATACGGAACTGTAATTCGGAACTACTAGAATGTAGATCGAACAATAGTAGTCTTTGATCTCCTCTCACCAGAGGGGAAAAGGAGTTCGGAAGAAACAAGAAGTCGAAATTGTCGAAACTGCTGGAATTGCAGAGGTCGGAGGGGAGAAGGGAGTGCTGCTGCTCCGCCACTGCATCGAGATTGGGAGGTTACAGAAAATCGGAGAAAATCAAAACCAAGTAAAAGCCCGTGAACCGGGCTCTCTCTCTCTTTCTCTCTCCTGGTAGTCTGGAACTGACCAAGGAGCTTTGTTCGGTTCCCTCTTTCTCTCCGTCTCCCTCTTTCCGTCACCAAGGACCTTTAGCGTGAGATTGAAGAGGAGCTTTTCGTCGCTAATGGCGATTTTGGCTATTGCAAGGGCCCTCGATTTCTGCCGCCGATGACCTTTAGCGCGAGAGTGAAGAGGAGTTTGAAGACGATCCTAATCTTGAACCGATTCCTTGAAGAGTACAGAAAGAAGCGGTTGGCAAAGATGAGAGAGGAGAGCTTCCCTCTCAGGCCTCTGACATACCTTACCTAAGAAACAATGGCCCCAATCGAACCACTGCACCTCCATGAACATTCATAGAGCTCCACCGCCACGGAACAATACGGTTGCATAGTAACCGGAGGGGGGATTCTGCAATATTAATGATCGGTGGAGGCTGTGCCATCTCCTCAACTGTTTCCATTGGCAAGATAATCTCCAAAAGAACCTTCTCCTCCTCAGGCACCTCTTGTAAGAATAAATAAAGAGGAGCAAATCAATCTTTAGTCTTGTAGAATCATACCAATATCATTCATATACGAAGAACAAGAAGACATGTTGCACCCCAAAAATATCATGTTGCAGTTATCAAGGAGGTTTAAACGTGCATACCTGTATCCATCGCAGTAGTAGAAACCTTTGCGGAATGAGTGATGAATCAATGGTAGGTCGATTGTGGTTTTCCTTAGTTAAATCTTCCTTAGGTTTTCTCAGCTCTTGACTCTAATGGGGTAGAGCAAGAGGGCGGCTAGATGATTTAACATATTGGGAACCATAACCTAGGAGCCTTTATATTTTGACATAATAGGATCCCATTAAGCCTATATGGGCTAAAATGTGGTATCCACTCATTAAGCCCCATACCCTTTTGTTGAAGTCTATGGGCTTTGCCTAAATGAATCACTTGATTTAGCCCACTTACAAGATAGCCCATCAATGCAATTGTTTCACTGGATATGTAACCCCACTTAACAGAGATTAAAACCTAATAATCTCCCACTTGGGCTACATATGTGAACTGAAACAATCATATTGAAAGAATTCCTTATGTGTACACTTCTTATACTAATTTCTTTAGACTTCTCCTTAGTTTCAATCTGGTCCATCTCCTGTACTAATATGAGACTATGATGGCATTCACCACATATATGCGTGACTAAACCTTTCATGCTCACCATATCAATGCATTCAATGACAGATCAAGTATAGATGAGTGGCATGGAAATTACATGCAATGTGATCTCAAAACATGCCTATTTCCAACTGGTTCAACTTTATTCTTTAGAGAGATCAATCAAAGTCACAAACATATTCAGAGATGTAGATGATGGAAATAGTCATAAACTTTATTATGTATAAGTGTAGACATGCAAACATGTCTTAATCCATAGTACATCCAAGAGAAAAAGAAAAGAAAACTCCCACTAAATCAAGGTATCATAAAACATGCCTATACCCATACAAGCAGTGTGCTCATGAAACACCTTAGGTGGCAATCCCTTGGTCAACGGATCCACTATCATGGAGTTTGTCCCTATATGCTCTATGCAAATCTGACCACTTTGAACTTTTTCCTTAACAGATAGAAACTTGATATCAATATGTTTCGACTTCAGAGAACTTCTGTTGTTGTTGGAATACAGAACTGCAGATTTATTGTCACACAATAACTTTAATGGCCTTTCAATGCCATTAACCACTCGTAGCCTCGTGACAAAGTTACACAGCCATATCCCATGATTGGATGCCTCAAAGCAAGCTATGAACTCTGCTGCCATAGTTGAAGGGGCTATGAGCGTCTGTTTGGCACTTTTCCAAGATATAGTTCCTCCAGCTAACATGAAAACATAGCCCGAAGTGGATCGTTTGTTGTCTTGGCATCCCGCAAAATCAGAATCAGAATACCCAATGATCTCCAAATTGTCTGATTTCCTGTAGATTAACATGAAGTTCTTTGTTCTCTGTAAATACCGCATGACCCGTTTGGCTGCTTTCCAATGATCCAGTCTTGGGTTACTCAAATATCTACCCAACAGTCCCACTATAAATGCTATATCGGGACGGGTACAAACTTGA
This sequence comes from Nelumbo lutea, assembly GCF_056320005.1. NCBI lineage: Eukaryota > Viridiplantae > Streptophyta > Magnoliopsida > Proteales > Nelumbonaceae > Nelumbo > Nelumbo lutea. The sequence continues at coordinate 27,961,457 of NC_142691.1, read as the reverse complement.
GCATATATCAGACTTCCTATAGCTAAGGCATAGGGAACCTTTTGCATCTCCTTTATTTCAATGTCTGTTTGGGGGCACTGACTGAGACTGAACTTGTCTCCTTGAGCCATAGGCGTATCACCCGGCGAACAACTTTTCATGCCGAATCTGCTTAGCACCTTTTCGGTATAGCCCTTTTGTGACAATCCAAGAACGCCTTGAGAGCGATCTTGTAGTATTTGTATGCCTAGCACAAAAGAGGCGTCCCCAAGATCTTTCAACTCAAAATTCTTAGTGAGAAATTTCTTGGTTTCATGCAGCAAGCCTATATCGTTACTTGCAAGCAATATGTCATTGACATATAGTACCAGGAAGATAAACTTGCTCCCACTAAATTTGTGGTATACACATTCATCAACCACATTTACCTCAAAACCATATGAGGTAATCACTTGATGAAATTTGTGATATTATCGACGAGAAGCTTGTTTGAGACCATAGATGGATTTCTTTAATTTGCAGACCATAGACTTTGAATCTTTGGATTCAAAGTTTTCTGGCTGAACCATATAAATCGTTTCATCAATGTCTCCGTTGAGAAACATTGTCTTTACATCCATCTAATGTAGCTCTAAATCAAAATGAGCTACAAGTGCCATTATTGTCCTAAAGGAGTCATTCGAAGAAACCGGAGAAAATGTCTCTTTATAATCAATGCCTTCCCTTTGAGTAAAACTTTTGGCGACTAGACGAGCCTTATATCTTTCGATATTGCCTTTTGAATCCCTTTTGGTTTTAAATATCCATTTGCAACCAATGGGTTTCGAGCCTTCAGGCATCTCAACAATATCCCAAACATCATTGTCTTTCATGGATTTCATCTCTTCTTGCATGGCATTGATCAAATGTTAAGAATTAGAACTTTGAAGGGCTTCGCGAAGAGTGATTGGATCATCTTTCGCTAAGACTACCGAATCTTCTTGTTCTAGGAGAAACACGATATAGTCATCTGGAATCGCACTTCTCCTTTGTCTATTGGATCTCCTCAATGGCACTTCTTGAGGTTGTTGAGTTTTCTCTATGGAAGGAACTTCAATGTTATCTTGAACCGGAATCACTTCATGAACAGTGTCAGGAATTGTTGTCTGATCACTGGTGATAATAATATCAGGAAGAGAAATGAATTTCTCTTCTTGCAAGACAATTGTTTTGTCAAAAGAGACGTTCCTTAATTCTTCCCCTCCAAACTCAACATCTTCAAGAAATCTCGCATTTCTCGTCTCAAAGAAGGAGTGGGTAGTGGGATCATAGAACTTGAACCCTCGAGAACGTTCCGCGTATCCAACAAAGTAATAGCTAACTGTCCTAGAGTCAAATTTCCTTTCGTTGGGCCTATAAGGCCTCACTTCAGCTAGACATCCCCAAATGTGTAGGTGCCTTAGGCTGGGCTTTTTCCTAGTCCACAACTCATACGGGGTTTTAGTTATTGCTTTGCTGGGTACTCTGTTAAGGATATACACTGTAGTTTTTAATGCTTCTCCCCAAAGTGATTCAGGTAAAGAAGAATGACTAATCATGCTCCTCACCATGTCCTTAAGTGTCTTGTTTCGTCTTTCAGCAACACCATTCATGCTGGGTGTACCCGTCATGGTGTACTATGGGACGATACCACATTCCTTTAGGAAGTTAGCAAAGGGTCCTGGACGTTGCTCTCCTGATCCATCATATCTACCATAGTATTCCCTGCCACGGTCAGATTTGACGGCTTTAATTTTCTTACCAAGTTGAAGTTCAACTTTAGCTTTATAAGACTTGAAAACGTCCAGGGATTGAGACTTCTCACTTATTAAGTATAGGTACCCATACTGTGAATAGTCGTCTATGAACGTGATGAAATACTGCTGGTCATTCCATGCAGGTGTAGGTAATGGCCCACAGATATTCGTATGTATTAGTTCTAAGACTTTCGTACATCTATTGGCACCTATTTTCTTTGTGTTTGTCAATTTTCCTTTAATACACTCAATACGACATAAGCGCTTATGCCATAAGGAAGTAGAATTCTTGGTTAATTTACGCTTTGCACCTTTAGTACTTGCATGCAGGATTGCATTGTGGGAAGCAATAGTTTCTAACATATAAAGACGATCAATTAAAATACCGGTATCAATAATATTTGAATTTAGAGAAATACTAACTTTATTATTTCCAAAACCACAAAAGTAACTAGATTTGTCTAAATAGGAAATAGAAATTAAATTCCGTTTAAATGACAGAGCTACAAATGTCTCAACTAAATTCAAATAACAACCAGTTTTTAAAATCAATCTAAAATGTCCTATAACTTCCACAGGAACTTTATTGCCATCGCCTACATAGATGAATCTTTCAGCATCAGTTGGCGGTCGGTTCCAGATGCAACCCTGCATAGACATACTTATGTGAGTAGTAGTGACAGAATCTATCCACCAAGTGTCTATAGGTACAAAATCTAAATTAGCCTCAAAACAAAATAAAGCGAGAGACATACCTTTCTTTATGCGCCATGTGGCATATTTGGGACACTCTTTCTTCATGTGTCCTCCTTTCTTGTAGAAAAAAATAGGTAAATCCATCACCTTGCTTCTTCACCTTTTTCTGTGTGGGTATTCCATTTGCAGTATCCTTAGTCCTCTTCCTTTTATTATTCTGAGAGGTTGATGCTAAATGAGCACTTTCCGTCTTTTCTCTCTGGATTCTTTCTTCTTCTTGTACACATTGAGAAATGAGTTCATTAAGAGTCCATTTCTCCTTTTGAGTATTATAACTCACCTTAAATTGACTGAATTGTGTAGGAAGAGAAATAAGAACTAAATGCATGGGCAAATCATCATTTATCTCTAACTTTAGTGCCTTCAGTTTACCCGCAAGATTCGACATTTCGAGTATGTACTCCCTTATGTTTCTTTTTCCCTTGTACCTCATAGAAATTAGAGTAGCTAAAAGGTTGCTAGTCTCCGCTTTCTCATTCTTGGTGAAATACTGTTGTATCGCCACAAGGGATTCCTTAGCATTATTGCTCTCAAAAATAGAGCCCCAAAACGCTTCCGGTATGGAACGTTTCATAATCATCAGACTCATGCGATTAGAGCAATCCCATTTCTCAACTTTGGCCTCATTGGAATTGTCCTCAGCTGGGATGGGTCGCTCTGTCCTTAATGCAAGGTCTAAATCCATGCAGTCGAGAACGATTTCCACATTCTCTTTTCAGATCTTGAAATTTATACCATTCAGCATGGGAATGGCACTGATTTGAGCAGAAACATTATTTGTAGTTGTTGAAACTGAACAGAGAACAAAAACAACATATAATCAATAATAATATAAATTACAAAGGCAAGATACCCAGTACAACTTGACATTTAGTGTTTGCACAGAAACATCAATTGTAAATGGCACTCTCAACGCAACAATCAAACATTGATAATAAATCCTGTCAAACAATAGCCTTTCTTTGGACCGACTACTATTCACATGGATAATAGCTTTACAATATCAATATTCATCATCGCATGTGTGTTCACTGCCCAGCCAAACATCAACCTTCCTTTGGGCCGATCAATGTTCGCATTGACAATGAACACACAAAATCTTCATATTTCAAATCATCGCATGTGTGTTCACTGTCCGGCCAAACATCAACCTTCTTTTGGGACGACCAATGTCCGAATGGACAATGAACACACAAAATCTTTATATTTCAAATCAGATTAATTTTACGCTGTAGAGGCTACTTTGGTAACATGTTGCTTCAATCAATTTAATTTGAAAAGAAAAAAAGTATTCATCCAAAACTGTATTCATTGCATGCATGACAAAGTTAAAAAAGGTTCAAGGTTACTTCCATGCAAAAGGAGAGAAGAACTGACACATGCAAATTGCTTACGTGCATGCAAATCACGATTCCAAAAAAAAAAAAAATTTCTTTTGAGTCGGTTCTATAGACGCATTGAATCACTTATGCGAATTCATTCTTGGGTTCCAAAGGCGCATCGCAACACTGATGTATCATTGTATTTTTTTATTTTTATTTTTGAGTTCCAAACGCGCAACACCGATTCCAGAGAGGCATCGCAAGTAAATGTTTTTTTTTTTTTTTTGCTTCCAGAGATGCATCGCAACAGCATTGAATCATCATCACAATGCGTATGCGTCTTTGTTTTTTTTTTTTTTTGGTCGACTGAAAAACCAAATAATCAATGCGTCTCTCTCTTTGACTGAAACCAAACCGCATTGAATCATCAACTGAAACTGAAATATCATGCTACAGTTATCAAGGAGGTTTAAACGTGCATACCTGTATCCATCGCAGTAGTAGAAAGCTTTGCGGAATGAGTGATGAATCAATGGTAGGTCAACTGTGGTTTTCCTCAGTTAAATCTTCCTTCTTCCTTATGTTTTCTCAGCTCTTGACTCTAATGGGGTAGCGAGAGGGCGGCTAGATGATTTAACATATTGGGAACCATAACCTAGGAGCCTTTATATTTTGACTTAATAGGATCCCGTTAAGTCTATATGGGCCAAAATGTGGTATCCACTCATTAAGCCCCATACCCTTTTGTTGAAGTCTACGGGCTTTGCCTAAATGAATCACTTGATTTAGCCCACTTACAAGATAGCCCATCAATGCAATTGTTTCACTGAATATGTAACCCCACTTAACAGAGATTAAAACCTAACACCTCCAGCTAGATCTGGCACAGAAAAGAAGGAAAAAGCCTTCATCGAGGAAGAACATCCCACCCATTCTTTGAATTTCAGAACGCAGAGGCTTCTATAGCCCATTCCCTCTCAACGATTCTCCAGCATCGTCAGAAGCCTCTCAACGATTCCACCGCCACTACCAACTACCTCGAATATTTTTCCTTCACCCATTACCTATTTCTTTCTTTTTCTTAATTTTTTTGTTGAATTTCAGAACAGAGAGGCTTCTATTCAAGGGCTCTATAACAGACTCGCCGGATCTCTACCTCGAGCCGGTCAGACGACAAACCAATAGCATTTCCACCATCTTCTGATCTACACCACACACTCATTCACTTGTTTACTTAATTTTAATTTATAGATTTTGTTAATATTCAATTGACTCTTCTGGTTCATGTAGACTGTGTTGATATCAAATTCTGAGATCGGAAAGGGGTGGTCACAACGATGTGCAGTTCCAACCAACTAAGTTCTCCAAAATGAGAAAGGAGGTTCTCGGTTGTAGTGTGTAGATTGGAAAGGGGGTTTGGACTGAGATCTAGGTCACAATCACCAAATTCTAATGAGCTTCAAATGATGCCAAAGGAGCATCATGAGTCAGAGAGTCTGAGATCTGAACTCTCCTACCTTCAAAACTACTAGAGAGAGAGATTTGAAAGGGTATTTTTTTTAAAAGGATTTGGTCACATGATGATACCGAGTGTGTAGGGGTGTAAACAGATCAAATTCGAATCGGATCAGGCAATATCCGAATTCGAATTTGAATTGGATTAGAAAATCCGATATTCGAATTCGATTCGATACCTGACGGATATTGAAAATTAATATTCGAATTCGAATCCGATTAAATATTTGAATATCCGATTCGATTAATTAATTATTTTAGACAATTAATAAATATATAAAATAAATATTTTATTGATATAAAGTATATAAATATATAAATTATTTATATAACTTAATTATTACATATATTATATAAAATATTTTATATATTATATATAAGAATTAAATAATCGATCGAATTCGGATATTTATCGAATCGAATCAGGTCATATCCGAATTTGAATCCGATTAACTATTCGGTAAGAATAGGATATCCGAATTTGACCGATTAGATATTCGAATTATCCGAATTCGATTTGATTATGTCGAATATCGAATTCGAAATCGGATTTTTGAATACTGTTGACACCCCTACGAGTGTGATAGGTGAGATTTTAGTCGATTGTCATAAAACTTAGGAGTATTTTAAGACAATAATTAAACATTAAGAGTAAAATTAATCAATTAGCTAAACAGTAGAAGTAGTTTAAGAAATCTTCCCTTGATTATTTAAGAGTAAAAGTTATGGGCTGAAGCTTGATGGTCTTTTTCTTACGTTAACCCATTATCCCTTGACTTTATAGGGTGGCTAAGACCAAGGGTCACTTAGACTTAAGTCTAAGGCCCATAGTGAGACCAATTCGATTAACTTAAGGTTTCACTAGGCTTACATGGTGATTTTGGTAATTCGAGACTTAATCAAATCAGTTTTAGATGGTCCTAATTACATTAGAATTGGATTTCCTATAAATGGAAATAAAAAATAGAGATTAACATATGCTTGTGCACCTCATTCTTGCACTTTGTTCTTTACTCCTTTACAACCCAAAACCCTAGTTTGACTTTCCCTTGAGAGACTATTCTTCTCTTGTCTCTTTTATAGGCAAACTGGAAACACAAATCAATTGGAAGGACAATCTGAGCTTGATCTTGGGCATCAACCACCACTTAAGTTGCTGCATATTGTCGTCTTTATATCAGATATGCTCGTTAAATTAATTAAAACAAAATTTGGTTTGATCGATCTTAGGAGAACTCGATTCTCCAAAAGGTGAATTTGGTTCTTATTGTTTGGGCTGTCAATGTTTTGAAAGTCTGCCACTAAACCTCAGCAAAGTTTAAGCTATAATGAACAATAAATCTATATAAATATGTTAACTTTTAAACTTGTATATTCATAAACAGTAAATCTATATTAAATCTACATTCTATCCCATTATGAATGAAATGCAATTTCTAAAATCTAAATCTTGAATAATTGGATTAAATGTTCAATAAGGTATCATATTTTTGGAGTCCATTGATAGCTTAGTGTGTAGACATCCCATTTTTGTGCTCTTCAGTCTTTCTGTAGCACTTTAAGCTTCAAGCATGCTTCAATTAACCTCTCAGCCGATATAGGGGTATTTTTGGAATTTTACAAAATTGGAGCCTCAAGGATCCAAGACCATAGGTATATAGATCCTTGAAACCCAAACCCAATGACACCAAGATCACCAAAATCCAACACTGTTTACCCCTTCATCCCGAGACCCGAAGTCGAAATCGAATTCGATCATTTGTTCAGAATCATTTTAATCCTAATCTTCATTTCACATCAAATCCAAAATCTGAGATCATAGGTACGTAGAGCCCAAAAACTTGAATCCAAAGACACCAAAATCGCCAAGTCTGACACCGTTTACCCCTTCATCCTAAGACTTGAAGTCGGAACCGATTCTGATCATCCAATTGGAGTCATTTTGATCTTAATCCTCATTTCAAATCAAATCCAAAATCCAAGACTATAGGTACGTAGATCCCAAAAGTCCAAATCCAACAACACCAAGATTACCCGAGTCCGACACCGTTTACCCCATCATCGTAAGACCTGAATCTGGAACCGATTCTGATCGTCCGATTGGAGTCATGATCATAATCCTCATTTAACATCAAATTCAAAATCTGAGACTATAGGTACATACAGCCCAAAAATCCAAATCTAGTAATGCCAAGATCACCCAAATTTGACACCGCTTACCCCTTCATCTCAAAACCCGAAGCTAAAACTGATTTCGATTGTCCGATCGGGATCATCTCTGATCTTAAATCCTAACCCTCAAAAAATATAAAATCCAACCCTGTAGATGGATAGAGCTCGAAATTCTGAATCCAATGGTACCAAGATCTTCCAATGCTGACACTGTTAGCACCTTTATCTTGAGACCCAAAGCTAGATTCGATCTGGGTCCTCTGCTTAGAATCCTCTTCACAATAACTTCGAACCTAGGGCATTTCACGACCAAAACTTCCCCTTAGCCTCAAAAAACATCTTAAAATCTAATATTTGACTAGCTACAATCAATCAAGCCAATCACCTAAGCTTGGAATGTCTAATTTAGGTAAATTGGTGAAATCTTTCACTCTTTGTCTTGATTGATTGAGAGAATCTCTCACAAAGCTGTCTTGGCAGCCTATTCTCTCAATCAATCTCCCTCCAAAAACCATTTAAACATCAGTCATTGATATCCCTTGTCTCCCATCTCAATCCTCCATTCCCCTCTCAAAATATCTATAAATACCACCCATTTCTTACATCCTAGACACACAATCTAATTTAGACACAAGCTACCTTAGGGGGAGAGCTCAACTCCCACAGCCATTACCCTTGTCCCAAAGCCTCCCCACTCACTCTCCAACATCTCTATAGTCTCTCCATATCAGTTTAAAGCCAAAAAACACCCTTGGGTCATGCCTCAATTCAAGAGAAGAAGAATAAAGCCTTCTTGAAGCAAAAATCATATTACAGAAAATTACAATCATTCAGCATATTTCTACACATCTTGGGCTACATAATCATATAGGGTTCATCTTGAAACCAAGGAGTCTCTCAAAGTTTCAAAGGCATCATGAAGAACATAACAAGGGTAGCAGTCAAGGTCGGAGTTATTGAAGGAAGCTATTCAATGCAACGATAAAATGGAAGAGGCGACTCTTACTTTGTGAAGACAACTATTAAGGTATGCCATTTTCTACTTCCACTCTTTTATTATTATTATTATATTATTTTTTGTCATATAGGTCTGTTGTTTCCATTCTGTTTGAAAACTTAGAGTGCTCTTTGTTTACTCCAACAATCATTTGCATGCATTTTTTTATCCTTTATTTATTTATTTTTTTAGTTCATTGTTTTCACTTTTAAGCACAAATTTCTTCCAATGGAAATGTTAGAATTTCATGTCAATCATTTCCTAATTAATTGTATTTTTTGAAAATTGCATTAAAATAATTGTGTTTCATGCTTTAGAATTAAATTCGGTCTTTTCTAATCAAGCATTTAAGTGGGTCCCTATTTTATTTTAAATTTCATTACCATTATCCCACTTGTCTAATTAGCTTCCTATATTCGCATTTGCATATTTAAGTAATTCCATCCGTACCTTTTGTCTTTGAATTAGTGTAGAATAGGTTGCATAACCCAGGCTTGTCATATCACATTAAGTTTCAAGTTTGTATTCATAGTTAATTTATTTGTGTTAGAACTAGAATTAGGTCATCTTAATTTTAATTAATTACATACCATTTGCAAATTTAGGATTTTGCTCCTTTTGTTCTTCCATTTAGCTAGTACTTTATAGCATTAGTTTAGAACTTAACAATGCTTTTTCAACATTCCTCTTGTGATTTAAATAGGGTCATTTTTCAATTAATTTTCTTTAATGATATTAATTGTTCTTAGTTGCTTTAGTCCTAACATTATTATTCATGTATAATTTATTGCTAGCTTATAGATTTTGCATTTAACTTTTCATATCTCCATGGCATATAGTAGGTTTAGTCCATTAGTCACTCATTAGTCACAAATTTCTGTTCTTTTTTTTTTCTTTTAATTAGTTTGTTAATTTATTAACCCATTAACTCGTTATCATTCTAATAGTTCAAATGCATCTCTTAGTTAATTGATTAAATGCTTAGAACTTTCTCATTTCTTTCTAGATTTCAATTGTTAGTTTAGTTTGTGTTTTATTTCTAAGCCCAAAAATTATGAAAGTTTTCTCGGAACATTGGTAAAGTAGAGGCCTGTTCAACCGGACGTGTGTGGAGTGCCTAACACCTTCCCACACCATACCTTGGTCCTCAGACTCTAAGAATCTCATCCCCATTAGGCAGCGAATCACCAAGAAAGCAAAATGTTTTTCTTAAAGAATCCAGGGTTTTCCTTAATTTTCAATTCCAAAAATTTAGGTGACGACTCCAAACTCCATACTCTCAATCTGTCCCCCCCTTCGGGTTGAGTAGCCACACAGTATATACTAATATCTATATGATTTTTTTTTCTTTAAAGCAGATAGAAAATTAAGTTGTAGTTTATTTTTAAGTCTCACAAATTATTTTCAAATCAATTTATTTATAATATATAATATCAAAGTCACTTTTAGTTCATTAATTAAATAGTATATAGTCTGATTACCTTTAGGGTTACAACTTAGATGGTTTGGGTATAATTGATTGGCAATCCAGGCCCAACCCTAAAGGTGTAAAACTTTGAGATTGGGCTGGTCCAACTTGAGGCAAACCCCAGGTTATCAACCTAGGCACGACCTAGTGGATTGGTCTAGTTTGACAGAATTAATGAATATAGTTTTGTATATCCATGTTTTGTTGGTTTGTATGGCCCAATTTAGTAATAGAGTTGATTGAAAAATAAGTACCAATTGATTTACAAATGTATATGCAGTGTGAAAGATATATAGGTATTTGTTCAGGCCACATCAGGTTGGGTCCGAGTTGGGCTGCCAAAGGCCTCAGCCTAACCCCAAACCAAATTTAGGTCAGACCCACAATTTTTTGTATAGGCCCAACCCAAGCCCCTAAACTCAGGCACAAGCTGTGCAAAAACTTAGGTTGGGTTGGGCTGGGCTGAGAATGGGACAGCCCAAATAGTTGTAGTGTTGACATGGTCACTCGAACCAAATGTGGAGGCACATTATTAAACCCACATAATAGCATACTCTCCTTAGTAAGGTTAGCGGAACTTACATGTACCTTCTTCTCTCCAACCCTTTCTCTGAAATATGTAATATGTAATATCAGAAAAAAATTAATATCTATATTATATTATATAGCTAGCAACGTAGGCCACATCAACAGCCCCATCCTTCTCCTATTCCCCCTTCTCTTAATAGATATTAATTGATTTCTTTTTACATTTTCAGTAAAATTTTAGCAACAAGTACTTATTAATATTTTCAGTAATTCTGGTCAATTTAACAATATTTAATGATATTATTATATAATAATAAAAGTTTTAGTAAGTGTTTTGCGGAAAATTAATTTCAATAAATATAAATATATTTTTTATATTTTTAGTAACTTTGATATTTACTATAAATTTTGAGCAATAATTATTGATTTTGGAAATTTTATTACTAAAAATACTGATTTTTGTAATCTAATTTAGTGAATGTTAAATTATAAAGCTTCTAATTATTCAGAAAAGTAATTTAAAAATTTTAATATTTCTCATAAATATTGGATACTACATTTATAATTACCATAATTATTGTAACTATATTTATGGGTTTAGGGGATGCCCCCTTGGGTAGGAATGGCAATGGACTGGTTTGGGGTAGGGGTCACACTCCCTGTCCCGATCTTAAGTTTTAAATTAATCCCGGTCACCGGCTCCAATCCCCATCAGGAAAAATTAACTTGCATCACTAGTCCTTGATGGAGATGGGTTCCCATCAGGGACCTATATCCCTGAATATTTTAATTAAATGTTTGTTTTAAAAAAGATATTTATATAAAATAAAAGGAAAAATTCAAATACAAATAATATTTTAAATATATTTTTGATATATATATAATATAAGTAATATTATAAATAACATAAATGATATTATATATTTAATATAATATATATACACATATTTAATATATATATATAATTAGGGTCGGGGCAGGTTGTGGACTTCACTTGTCATTCCCAATTGAGTATTCCTATTAGTCCCATCCCCATCCCCACTTGGTTTGGGGGATTGGGTACTCAGTGGGGACGGGGAAAAATCGTCATCCCTACCCCTAGGTTTTGTAGCCCCATAGAGCAAAAAGTTTTAAGCCCATTGAGCCCTAACATCTTTTTCGCGTGCATTGCATGAGGGCTCTCTGTACTTTCTATATTATATAGCAATATAGGCCATGTCAACAACTCTTTCCTTTCTCCATTAACCCCAATCTTGGCTTATCCTTGATTTACACTCTTTCTTTTTCTCTTTCCTCCATTCCCCTTCCCAGCCCTTCCGTGTAGCCACATGGCAGCCCTCTCATCTTCACTAGAGTCCCACTAGGCCAACCTCCTCTTAAAATTTTTCCTAAACTACGTCTCCCACCTAAAATACACCCTAAAACAATGCTTAATCTATCTTACATACCCAATTTAGCCATGCGGCACCACTATCCCCTGTTTTCTCCTAAAATATCTCTAATTATCTCTAATTTAGGAAGGGCATTCTCTACTAAATTAAAAACTTAAAAAATAATTATAATAGATTTCATAATGTTCAGATTATTAATAATTTTATATTTTTAAGAAGTACATAATGAAATCATGTAATAACAATATAAGTTATAATTTTACTGATTATTTAGTATAATAAATAAATAATAGTTTAAAAATAAAAATTAAAAACATTATTTCAATGTTTTAAATAAAATAATAATAAAAATAGCTAAATAATTATGCAACAAATTAAATATTATGTAATAATTTTTTGTTAAATAAATTTACATTATTAAAATATTATTTAAATAGTTAAGATAACTAAATTATGTAATATTAGCAGAAATTATAGTCCAACAAATTACTAAATTGAAATAATAAATAATATTTTAAAAAATTGAATAACAAAATTAATAAGATAAATAAGTAATATTGTAAATAAAACGCTTTAAATATTTTAAATATCAAAAAAATTAATAACTAAGAAATAAAATATAGAATAAATACCAAATGTGTATAACAACTTTGCAAAAATTTATGAAAGGCACAAAAAGTTATAATAGATTTAAAAATGTTTGATAATAAGAATATCAAATATAAATAAATTATATATTTTTTTAAATATTATTGAAACAAATAGACTAAGTAATTTAGAGGTATTGAAGCTTTCGAATAACAAAATTATGTAATAACAATAGATATTATAAAAGAATAATAATTGCAATTTTTAATATACGATTAATAAAAACATTATTTCAGTTATATCAATTAATAATTCTAGAAATAACTTTTAAAAAATTAATATTTATTAGTAGTAATTTTAAAATTTTTATCTATATTTATTATATATTTACATATAATTATATTTCATTTATTGTATTTTCAATAATAATTTATTGTATTTTGTAATAAATATATGTTCAAGAATTTTGTATAAATCTATTTTTGTTTTTTTATTTAATAGAAAATTGTCAATAATTATTAGATATTAAACTATTTTTATTTAAATTTTTTAAAATTCAACTTACTGTACTTATTGTATTGTTGTTGTGATTTTTTTTTTACTAATTATGCATTTTTATTGTAATTTACTAATTAATATTTATTAGAGATTAAACTATTTTTGGATATTATGCTATTTATTAAATAATTTAATATATTTTTGGTATTTTTGTTATTATTGTATTTTTATTATTTATTTATCAATATTTTTGTTATAAATTTATTTTTCGTAACTATGTAATTTTTCTATAAATTTTCAATAATTATTGGAGTTTAATTTAGCTAAAATTAGGAGTGATCACAGATTAGTTTGGTTTAGTTGCAACTTATTTGGCCAACCATACTGACTTGGTTGGGTTAGGGAGTTGGTTACCAGAAATTGATAGATTATTAGTGAAAATTGGCCAACTTAGGTTGTATTGGTTTGGGTTAATTTTTTATTTGGTCATGGTTTGAAAGGTTTAATCTTAAAAAATTAAATTTAAATTAAAAAAATACTATGGTATTATTAAAAATGTAAATTAAAAAATGAATTTACAATTTAAAATATTTTAGAGTAAGAAATATGGAAATTTTCCTTGTTTCCCATATTAAAGAGTTTATATTTAATATATAAAATGTTAATATATATCTATGGTTAGGTCAGTTCAATTTTGGTCTGTTTACAAATTCCTAAACTGAAACTGATCTTGACTTGGTTGGTTTGGGAAATTGTGGTACCAGCCTAGCCAAAAATACTAGAAAATCAACCAACTCGGGTTAAGTTGGATCAGGTTAGTTGATTAGATCAGTTTCATTGGTTTAGTGAATACCCCTAGATGAAATTAATTATTATTTTTGTATTGCAAAAACATATTAAAAATAGTATATAAAATATAAATAATTATTAATTATTTAAAAGCTTATATAAAACACTTATTTGCTCTTATATGTTTCTATCATTTAACTTTTTCTTAACAAAGTCCGTGCATTGCAAGGGTCCTTTGCTAGTTAATACAATATACTAATTCAATTTCGGCTTAATTTATAAATGATATTCAATATACAAATCCCAAATCTAGTTGACAAAATCTAATGCAAATCAAATAAGGACATTAATCAGAAAAACCTATATGAAACTAGACCTAGATTTTTATTTTTTATTTTAATTAATATTTTTTGTAGAAAGGAAATTTATTAAAACCAAGAGAAACAAGATTCAACAACACAACCGCACACCAGCTGAGACAAGAGAAACAAAAACCTAAAGACAAAAAGAAGACTCAACAAAACAAAGCAGAACAAAGTTTAATGTACTCTTTTGGTTTCTAATTCATATGATCTGATCTTCTAAAGTGCAACGTGCTAAATACAGACCTTGCATTGTTTTATAGGTCTTTTACCTTGCAAAAATTTAGTTGAAGAACCCAAAATCCTAAATTAATTAGAGAGTGCTTTCAATTCTTGTAACTGTTAAAAATGTCCTATCAGACTACTAAGCTATTATCTATATATATATATATATATATATATTCATGCAACAGCCCCCACCCTTCAGACGGATATTGTAAAATTCCAATTGATAGAATCTTAAAAGCGGTTAAACTCTTACTCTTAAAAAAGTCTATACATTCACAAAAAAGTAATAACTCACTCTCTTAAAATTCACACACATGTAATATCCTAATCCCTAAAAAGTGGCCACTTCGAATGTTATGGTAGTAACTGATTTTTTTTTCAAACACAACCATTTCGAAAGTAACGATTAAATAAATAATTTAATTTAAAAATATTCAAAATATTAAATGGATAAAAATAAAAATAAATAAAATTCATAAAAATGACTAAAAAATTTATTCAAATGGTGTGAGTTTCATTCTTTTAGATGAAATAATTTATTAATTGCAAACTAGATTTAGTTTTTTTTGGAAGCCTAATCTAATTTTGCTTTTAAAAATAAATTTATCAAATAAATAGTGAATACCAATTAATGTGGGTTACTGCTTACAAATAAGACCTCATTTAATCTCTTAAATCATATTAAAAACAACATAAATTAATAGTAGTAATTTTTTAATCTCTTAAATCATACCAAACAAAGTATGTTTAATTTAATTTTTTATAATTAAATAGTAAATTTTAAATTAAATGATACTGTAATTGCCTCTTAATATGGGATCATTCTCTATATAAAACATGATAATCTCTTAAATCAAATAAAAAACCTAACCCAAATGATTAAAATAAATAATTTA
This sequence comes from Nelumbo lutea, assembly GCF_056320005.1. Taxonomy (NCBI): domain Eukaryota; kingdom Viridiplantae; phylum Streptophyta; class Magnoliopsida; order Proteales; family Nelumbonaceae; genus Nelumbo; species Nelumbo lutea. The sequence goes on along the minus strand of NC_142691.1, from coordinate 27,946,193 downwards.
AAAAATTGAAATAATTCATATTAATGATCCCCTAGTACGGGGGTCATTCCTAGTGATGCTTAAAACAAGAGTTTATTTTAGACTTTGACTTACTTTTTATAAGTAATGGAAACCCAAATCTGTACGTGTATTATCGAATTTTGATAAGAGCTTAACTCTTTCCAAAAGCAACTAGGATTAGTCTATACGTAAACTTTATTCTATAAATACCTCCCAACCCCATTCGCTTCCCTTCAATCTTCATTCGGCTGTCTTCTTTTCGCTTTTCAGTAGTCAATTTCTCTTGACGACTTTACTTCAATTTCCGTTTTTCTTCTCTCTAATGGCTTTCGAATTGCAGTTCTCCTCCCTCTTCCTTCCTCTGCTGCTTTCATGTTTCTTCTTCTTACCAACAATGGCTGATGATACTCCAACTGCTGCTCATCATGCCCTAGAAATACCAGTAGAGAAGATCAAGAAAGCGCTCTCTGATTCAAATTACTTCACCATGTCCATGACTCTTGAACTAGCTCTCAGCAACCTGATCCCAACTCATGGATTCTTCAACAACAAAGATATCAAAACACTCACCATATTCTGCCCTTCTGACAAAGCATTCATGTCCCCCAACTTCAAGTACGTAGGACCTCCATTGACCCTCCTCAGATACCATGTTGCACAGGTAAAGCTAGACAGGGAGGTTTTGGAGACATCGCAGCTGCACTGGTCCAAGGTCGATACCCTTCTTCCTGGGCATCCCCTTGTGGTCACTTCGGTAAAGGGACAGGCTTCTATCAACGACGTCAAGATCACACACTGGAATCTCTACAATGATGGACATGTGATCGTTCATGGTGTCGAAGACTTCTTCGATCCTGCTTTCCAGACCATCTGGTTTCCACAGTACGATGGTGAAGTATTGGTCGATAATGACAAATCGTATTCCATGGCTTTAAAGAAAGCTTTTGATCCTTTTCTTGAGCAGAGAAACGGTTCAGACCTTATGTTGGCTATTGGGCTTTCAGCTGCTGGGATCCTTGTGTTGTTCCTCTGTCAACGTCTTCTGCGACTATGTTGGCCTAGACGTACAGAGGACATGGATGAATATTTTCCTATTGAAATTATTTCCGTCGTGTAGGGTTCTGTTGGAATTGATGATTCTTTTGTTTGTTTTTTTTCTTTAATTTCATTTCTAAAACGTTTATGTACAACTTTCATAAATTATTGATGAATTAAGTTTTATTCATTTGATTATTTGTATTTTTTTTCCTGTAAAGCTACATTCATCTGCAAGATCTGTATGTTTTACTTTGTAGTATGTTCTTCTCCTAGAGGTCACATGGCCGATAGCCCAATCGAGAACCGACTCAAATTTAAGGTGGATGATCAGATTCATTTAATGGAAACAACCCTTAACCGCTCAAATTCTTGTTTTCTACTTTATCAAGAAATCAACTGTTGAGCTCGGATTCTGTGAACCCGTGGGTACACGAGAACCCACCAACCAGAATCGAACACGTCTCCTCATTGAATTAACAGAGAACTAACGGAATTGCTCTGTTAACTATGGTTGAACCGGCCACTAAATGACAAAAAAGCAATAAAACCCACACTTTTGGACTTCCTCTCTCATTCGAACTCTCCCCCCATCGTCTCTCACCATACATGATACATGACCAGAACACCGGTGACGTTTGGCGTAAAAAATCAACCGACGACCAACAACCAGCGGCGAGCGGTAAGTTTATCTCTTATTCTCTTCCTCCTCTTCCTATTCTTCTTCCCCTTTTCTTCTTTCTTTGTAGTATATATTTCCCCTGATTGGATCAACTTCCTAAGTTTCAGTTCCAGACATGGTGACGGACACTCGGCAATCCAGCGACTTCTAAAGAAAAACAGAGTTAGACTAGCAAAGTATATTGACAGAAATCTGCCAGCAATAGCTTCACCATAGCAGTTGGCAATAGCTTGGTCACAGCAGTCAACAGCAATGAGAGAATAAAAAGGGAAAATAAGGAGAGGAGGAAGAGAATAAGAAGAAGAGTTTGACGTCGAGATACAGATTACTTGTTCTGCTGAATGGTTTTAGATGACAACCAGTTGATTTTTTCTGCTGCCGGTAGATTTTACATCTGATTTCACGAGCTCTGGTTGATTTCTTACCATCGCCAATAGATTTTACGGTTGATTTAACGAATGTCAGTTTGCAATGAGATTGCCGGTGAGCTTCTGAACTATGGCTCGGTGGAGATAAAGAAGAAGAGTTTGGCATTGAGATACAGATTCATTGAAACCCCATTAACAAACAGATAATAGACCACTCTATTTCAATCTTCTCTTTAATTTATTTTAACTTCTATTGGTGAAGAAATATTATCAACAACAGGCTGCCGCAATGAAGAAGATAAGATTTGAGATTTGATAAGATTGGTGCGTGCACCAATCTATGCACAACTGCACACCGATTGAATCTTGTCGCTGATGGTTTGTAGAAAGGAAGAAGATAAGATTTGAGAAGAATTATGGGGTTTCAAGGAAAAGGAGAAGGGATGCTTGCACCAATCTATGCACAACAACAGGCGGCCGGTTGAGTGCACGCTGTCCAAGCTTAGTGAAATAGTGAAGAATGCTGAGAGTTTAAAGTTGTCTCTATCCTAGTTACAACCAATTTAACTAAATTGTCTCTCAAACTCTTCTCCCTCCACAACTGGATCTATGGATAAGCTACAAAACAATAAGAAAATGTTGGTTTCTTTTAAGAATGTAGAGCCAGAAATGAACATTTAAACAGCAACTAAATCACCACTAAATAGAGCCGAAACTGACCCAAACTGACCTGAGCTAATTCAAATTGATCTGGTCGATTTTGCTTAATACAAGTTCATTTTTTATTTCAATTTTTGATTAAATCGATTAAAAAAAACATCAATAAACCGATCCAACCCAACCGGAAACAGTCCTACTTCAAATGAAGGGGGAGAAGAATGGGAATGCCTGGTTTCTGCTGCTTTTGTTTTTTCTCATCCCATTGAACCAGGCTGACAAATTAACGGGATTCTTCACGTTAATTATAAAGAGAACCGAAGAGGGTGACGTGCACGGCTCCTAAGGGTTCACTGAATCCATCCTCTCAACTGTTGGGATAACTTTTATACAAATTCTTGTGGACCGAAGAGTCCACTGAATCCGAGCTCTACGTCCGGATTCAGTGGATCCCTGGGTTCACGGGGCGCGTGAACCCTCCAATAGGAGGTGTGCACGTCGCCCTTCGAGCCTGAGAGTATCCCTCGTCGCCGTTAGGTTAAACAACCGTGAACCGGTTGAATCGGGCGGGAATATTTCCCTTCGTTTCAATTCCCTCTCTCCCCCTATTACCCGAGCCCTAGTTCAAGAACACAAAAACCGGCGGCATCCTCACTGATACCGACCTCCGACGGTGAATCATTCAACCAGCGGAAAGCAGGACCCTAACCCTAAACCAGCGGCAAGCGGCAAGGTTAAGGTTAAGTTTAACCTTCTTCTTCTTCGTCAGGTTAAGGTTCTTCCTACCCTCAACCGACCATTGGTTAACATCCAAAGTCGGGATCAACAAAACTCAGCCTATCATTGCAGTCTCTACACATTTGATGCATTTTTTTTTTCTTTATTTTTGTTCATCGGCACCATATATTTGAATGTCAATTACTTTATTTTTATCAAATGACATACATTTCAAATTACAGCCATTTTGAGCAAGCTAAAATTCAGTCATTTTGTTCAACAACACCGTATATGTTGGCATCTCAAAATGAATTCCTGTGCAAAATGTTGAAATCAATGTGAAGAGAACAAATTTCTGGCTGGACCAGTTTGAGGAAACTAAATGTTGGAGAGTCCAAAATGAACAAATGGACTTTGAATATTAATAGTTCAATTTCTGGTATTAGATGCACAGGCCAGCGACCGCCAGTGAAGAATGAAAAAAAATCCCAGTTGAAGGGTAGAGTAGAACCCTAACCTCTATAAGAAGAAGAGGGAAATGTAGTTGCTGGTTGAATGTTGTCGTTAGATGTTGGTGCTGCCGGTTACCACTACCAGTGCTCTGATTAAAGACTAGGGTTTAGATGAAACAGAACAAAGAGGATTTCGGATGATATGAGTTTGTTCATTTGAGTACACGGTCAAAAGGGAGTAGATTTTCTTTGTTGTAAAGCTTTGAATATCCGGTTCAACCATGCAACTCACCGTTAAGACAAGAATTCCGTTAGTTTTCCTGTTAAGAGTACAAGTTGACGTATTTTAAAATTTATTGGAAGTTGTACGCATCTTGTGAACCGAAGGGTCCACTGAATCCGAGATTTAGGATTTTAGGCTTTTAGCCCAACAGTTGTTGCCTTGAAGAGAAATATTTACATGATTGATGGATCCATGGAGGAAAGTTACATTTGCAATTTAAATAGGATTTTTGTAGCTAATGCTAACTTGCGGTGCAATTACAGTGCAGGCTGTTGGGGGCCAATGGATCGGCTCCAGTGCAGCCAATCAGCCATATATACCAACTTATTACTTACCACGGGAGATCATGGGCCTGAACGGGTGAGGCCCAGGATGGGCTAAAACCTATGATAAGGGCTATTGACTTGGCCCAGGCATGGTATTAGCGGGGACCCCGGGCCTAAAATGTAAGCCTAGGCCCGGGCCAGGCATTGGGCATACTCATGTCTGTTAGGGGCAATGGTAAAGCTTTCTCACTGGAGATTAGGGGTGGCAATTTTTCATTCAACATGCTCAATTCACCCAATCCACCCAGTATCTAATCTACCCTTGGTAGGTTGGAAATAGGTTGCCCATTATTGGATGAATTTAAATGGGTTGGGTTGGGTTGTGGATAACCATTGGGTTAACTACTACAGATATAAGTATTAATTCATTACCTCTTTTTTTTTTTTAATTTTCTTCATATGAATGAAATAATTTATAATTAATGCATTAATTTTTATTAATTATTGATTAAAATTAGTTTTGTCTTGAATCAATGCTAGGCCGGTTCATTTGGGTCGGTCAGTCCAGCCTGAACCCGACCCAACCCATTCCATGCCGATCCGGGTTGACCCAATTCTGAAATGGGTTAGGTATCAGAATCTGATCCCCTTACTTTGCCTGGCTTGGATCGTCCAGTCTCGTCCGCATCCACATAACCCAACATGAATCCGGACTGGTCTGCTTTACTTCTCTTGACCCGCTTCGGGCAAGGAAATTCAGTACCAAATCCGTGCACAAACCTGATATGGGCCGGTCCAAGTCAATTCACCATTGACTGAACCGGTCTGACTGAATTTATACAGATCTAAATGGTTCAACCACCCTTTATGTGATTAGCTCGAAAACAATCCAATTAGATAGTTTAAGTTGGTCTGACCGGTTTGAACATAAGTGGTTCAGTTAAACGTGAAACCCGAACATAGTCAAATGACTTTGCTACTTATGTAAAAATAAAATGCAAGTAATGTGTTTGAACATTCACTACTTGTGTAAATAGTAACTATTGTTACCACCAAGCTATAATCAACTTAATTATTTATCAAATGAGAGTTTGTTGTTTTAAGTACATAAATATAAGATTAATGGGTTTGGGCGGGTTGAATTGAGTTAAAGTGGGTTTGGATTAAATCCAACCCATTTAATTTTATATAACTGGGTCATTAATGGGTTGGTGAATTAAATGAAATGGGTTGAAACTCAACTCAAATCGAACCCAACCAACCTGCCCAATTGCCACCGCTACCGGAGATTCAATCTATTAGTGCGATATTTTGTTCATACACCAATCCTTCAAAGATGTTTTGGTGCAAATCCGAGATTTAATGAGCGATTTTTTCCAATCTATTAGCCACGTATCTCATACCAAATTGTTCAGCAATTAATTGCCATCTGGCAAGGATTCCCTCTTTTTGGATAGATAAAACACAAATGCTATGCTGCAGATTTCATGAATCCAAGGACTGTTACAAAGCAAAACAGGGTCTGGGTGGGGGTGGGTGGTAGGGAAGCCGAATGGGTTCAGATAGATAATTAATGTAGTGTTTTATTCCAATTTTAATATTTAATCGTAGCATGACAAAAGCTCCTTTATATATGGTTTAAGCGAGATTCAGGTATAATCAAGACAACTATTTCTCAAGTCGATTCAAACACTGGAATAAAATTTGTAAAGAGATTCAGATATAATTAAGAAAAGCACAATCTGGATTCACATGATTTATTAATACATCAATCCAAAGTTGATTTACTAAATAGAGATAATAAGTTCATTCGATCCAAACAGATATTTATTCTCCGGAGCGACAAACTAATAAAAGCCGTCGATCGGCATTTACCGGCCATCTACTTCTGAAAGCGTTAGATTATTTATAGAATTATGTTGTTGATGAAGACCTGTACCTGTAGATAAGTCAACGCTATTTACCACACTTCTGTTTGAAGTAAAGGCAGGTTGTTTAGGGAAAGGCAAAGATGTCGTCTCGCTTCCAAGAAAAGAAACAACAGTCGACATGGTTGGCCTGTCTGCAACACTTTCTTGCACACACAATTAGCCCACATTAACACATCGGATGAACTCGTGTATGCAACATGAATCAGCTAAAGTTTGGTCCATCAACTCCAACACTTTGCCTTCTCTCCACATATCCCATGCCTGCAACAATATTCTCATTTCATCAATTTCTAAGTGATCAATTTAATCCAGGCATAATATATAAATTAAAATGCTTGTGATCAATAGAAGGCTTTACGTAGAATCAAGATTTGCAGAATTCACTCACATATCCTAATAAATTTAGACCTCGATCCGAGTGATAAAATCCAATGTTCTTCTCACCACTTACTATCTCCAGCATCATTACTCCAAAGCTAAAGACATCAGATTTCTCCGAGAAAAGGCCATCCATGGCGTACTCAGGCGACATGTAACCACTTTGCATAAAATTTTAATTCATATCTAAAAGTGAGAAGGCCTTAAATACATATTCATTCACAGCATAATATTTTGAATATACCTATTGAATTGAACCATATTTTATATATACTTACTATGTGCCAATGATCCTTCTTGTATTTGCTTGAAATTCATCCTCTCCGAAAATCCTTGCCGTGCCAAAATCTGATATTTTGGGGTTCATGTTTCCATCCAGCAAAATATTGCTGGATTTTAAGTCTCTGTGGATAGTTCTTAACCTAGAGTATTTGTGAAGGTAAAGAAGACCCTGAGCAATCCCCTTCAATGATACAGACCCTTTTTCTCCAATCTAATAGGCCTTGCTTTGTTGGATCTGTATTGAGTAAGCATTGAAAAATAAAAAGAAGTCACTTTGTGAATGGAGTAAAATGAAGAAAGAAATATAGTTTGAAATTTAGTAATAGAGTAGCAAACCAAAAAGGAGAGAATCCAAGCTTTTGTTGGGCATAAGCTCGTAGATCAATATCTTTTCTTCCACTTGAATGCAACAACCCAAAAGTCTGACAAGATTACGATGTTGGAGCTTGGAAATCAACATGACCTCATTTTTGAACTCTTCTAGTCCTTGTCCCGACTTTCTTGAGAGTCTTTTGACTGCAATTTCTTGTCCATCTTTCAGCTTGCCCTAGAAAGGAATCAACAATTTCTATTATTTTCAGTTGTTGATGGATAATAAGAAAATCAAAATATATAGTGTTTTTTGTTAGTGTCCAATAATTCCGATTGGATGCCTTTTAAAAATCTAGGCCCATTTTGGTTGATGGGAATAGGGGTCTAAAATCGGAATTGGGAATAGGGGTCTATTCTTATTCCAACTGTTTGGTTGGGTGGAATCAGAATTTCATTCCCATTTCTGTTGGAATGACATTCCCCCATTTGAGGGAATGGCCATTTCCTACCCCTCCCTTGGGAATGAAGTCTCATTCCTTCTGATTTTAGTTCCTGTTCCTATTCCTGTCTGAACCAAACAGACTATGGAAATGGACCATTTGGATTCCATTCTGATTCCAACTATGAACCAAACTGTACTAATTAATTTTGTTCTACTTTAGGTCTATTGGAAAGGTTATTAAAAAGAAAAAAATGGCTAGATTAATTTTGAATCATTTGACCCAATCTTGACATTTTCTTGACTTGATTTAGAAATAGCCCATTTACATCATGCAAATTAATAAATAAATAATACAATAAGATGCTATGCTTCTCACTATGATGATGTCACCTTATAAGCATGGTGGATCTCTTTGGTAACGGCATTCTATAAAATTGGATGTTACCACCATGCATGCATTCTGTGATGATGTTACGTTGTAAACATGTTACCTTACACGCTTCTATCTATGATGATGTTACCTTATAAACATGCATGGTGGTCTCTTTGATGATTTACATCACTCATGCATCTCTATTAAATTCAAAATGTCATAGAAAAATATATATGGTGGCCTCTTTTGATGATGGCATTCTATAAATATGCCGAAAATATATGGACATTGTGAATTCTTTGATTAGACAAAACTAAAAAAAAAAAAAAAAAAAAGAAAATGTAATATTATATATATATAGTCTTGGTTGATTAAGGAATTAGGTATTACCTTATAAACAGGTCCAAAACCACCTTCCCCAAGCTTGTTACCTGCAGAGAAGTGATCTGTAGCAGTATCTAGGCTACAAAAGCTGAACAATGGCAGTTCATGATCTCTCTTCCCATCCAGCCGAAGCATGTCTGTGCAACTGAATTCATTAGTTGCTACATTACCCTTTAACTGAATGAAAAATGGTTCACATTGTCTCTCCCATATTTTTTGCGTGATTCTTACAAACAGAATAAATTTTGTTATATATAGTAAAGAAAAATCAAATACCAATCTCATTTGTATGGTTGGAGGAAGATATATACCAGTAGATTCATGCCTTCTCCTTCGTAAATAACAAAACAAAATGACTAGAATAAGCATCATTAAGGTAATTACTGGTCCCATGATTTCTAACCACAGCCACCTCTTACTTTGATTATCTGAAAACAAATCCACCAATGAAATTCTTATCAACCATAATTCCAGAAACACTTTAAGCACTTTAAGATAGAATTCTTTTTAACAAATACAATGCATCTATAGTCCAATTTTTTTCCTTTTCTCCAGATGGGAAGGTTGTGTGTTACACACCACTCTACTTGAGTTTTGTATGGGAGTAAGCTAAATTAGACAAATTCTCTTGAAGTTATGTCAGCAGTACTTAGACATTATCATCTTCATCTTACTTAAACAAATACAATGTAATTTTTTTTTTCAAAAAAGAAAAAGACAGGAATTTCACAAAGGAAAAGAAAAAGAACTATCATAGAGGAATTTTTCAGTCTCATTGGTATATGTTAGTAACACATCATATGCACCTGTATTTCAACCAATTAATATGCTCTGATTCTGTGGGCAACATTGATTCTCTAAAGTTTCTTCATTATTAAAGTTTGGGCCTTTGTGGTACTTCTAAGAATCATCTATCCTAATTGTTCCATCATTGTTGTTAATAAGATAGCCATGTTAAATCATGCACCTCTCATACAGAGCCCACAACGAGATAAACTCCCAACCTTTCCCCTTATCTCACACTCTCTCTCTGTCTTGTTATATATCTCTTGTTGTATTCCTCTCCTATTTGTAATCATCTTATCTCTTATCTGGCAACTATACATATATACACAAAAGTACTAATCAAATACAACTTTTAATAGTTTTTCAATTCATTCAAACAGGTTCATGGTATTAGAGCCATTGAAGACCTAAGTCTGAAACGTCAAGCTACAATTATGGCATCAAATGAGAGTTAGAGAATCATCACCATTGACGTTGATGTTGCATCCTCTTCTCTGACTGCAACTCTCACGTCACCATTCGCATTGAAGTTATCTCAACTTTTTACAGTCAAATTTATGGGCTGCAACTATAATCTATGGTGATTTCAAATGGAGAACGCACTTCTGTTCCTTGAAGTCCTGGGGTTTGTTGATTTCATCATGCCATGCTGAAAACGAGAAGCAAAACCACTTGGCTTAAGCAAGATTGGCTCTTGATGAGTTGGTTATTGGCTAACTACGCTATCGACCATGCCCTAGCTAGTACCTAAAGAAATAAAATCCTTTGCTGATTGCCTAGCAACCCTTACGCTATGTTTGGTTTAAAGGAAAAAGTAGGGAAAAGAAGAGAAAGGTAGGGAAATCTTTACAAACCTTGTATGGGTTTCCCTACCTTTCCTTTCTTTTCCCTACTTTTTCCTTCAAACCAAACACAACCTTAGTGAACCACTAACAAATTCGTAGTTGATCCATCATACTTCGAAAGGACTCAACTATAAGTATGAATCCTTTTCTATAGCTATTACCACATGTAGTGATGATGTGACTTTCAAAGAACTGCAATGCCACAATGTGACTATAAGTATGAATGTTGAATCACTGAGAGGCTTTCCATTGATACCGCTCACTCTGCCACTGCCGCAACGAGGAGGCAAGACAATAGAGATAACTATCATAAATCATCCCCTCTTACCTTTGATTCCGGTCCTAAAGGAATTGGAACTGGTAAAAACTCCAACTCAAGAACCAAGCAAGATTTGTGGAGGAAAAGGTCATGCAACAAAATATTGCTACAAGTTGAAAAATGCTATTGGCTACCTCAAGTCTCAGAGGCAAGTGCCCTTTGCTACTTGTCCTCTAAGTCCTGATGATGCTTGGCTATCAAACTTGGGAGCAACTGATCATTCGACTAGTGATCTCAGCAAACTCTAGTTTAGGTGACGGTTCAAGTTTTCCTATCTCTCACATTGACCGTTTCTAGTATCACCTCTTCATCTTGCCCTCTATTTCTTAAAGTATTTCTGAATTTACTAGACACATTGATTACTATTTTGAGTTTCATCTTCATTATTTCCTTGTGAAGGGTTGCAACATTGGACATCTACTATATTTGAGGTGTGAATGACTAAAGTCTATACAAGACGCGTCCTTCCACTATGTTGGTGAACAAGCTTCTCTTGTAGCGTTCTTTTGAATCCATTTTTTGTAGTATCATCAGAAAATATATATAGTCTTCTAGTATCAAATAAGAGCTTTTCTTATTGTTTGTCATGTTTGTTAGGAAAGAGTTATTGACTCTAATTTTTTGACAATCCTATTTTAGCTTTTGCACCTTTGCAAATTATTGTATTTGATATCTGGGGTCCTTCTTTGGTTAGTTCCATTAATGGATTCTCTTACTATATTATTTTTACCACTATCTTGTTGAGATTTACACGGATCTATCCAATGGAAGCTAAATTTGATACTTCTCGCTTTTTTTTTTTTTTCTACGCATTCATCTACATCATTAACAACTCAGGCGGCTTCTTATCCCTCTCTAGTAGGCTCTCCTCCTATCTTACCATCTTTATTATCCTCTCCATCGCTTGATCCCATGCCTTCACCTACATCTCCTACGTTGTCTGACCCACCTGCATCCCCACCTTTGCTTGAACCATTTGTACCACAAGCACCACCTAAACTGCACCTTCCTCCCATGGCCGAACCTACTAGCACCTCTCTCTCCTTGCACCACCATTATAATTACTACCACAATCGATTAAATCCCTTGTCACGATTAAACCAATCCATCCTCCACGTCACTAATTGAGTTTAACCAATATATACTTCACCCAAGCTAACTCTGGTCCTAGATGAGGAGCCACCATATTTGAGGAATTTATTGCCTTCGTAAGGAATGGGATGTGGGAACTTTACCCTCGTTCCTCTAGCATGAATGTCTTGGGATGCAAACCGTTATTTTGGGTGAAGAGAAAATCCAATGGCACTATAGAGCGCTTCAAGGCTCACCTTGTTGCTAAGGGATTCAATTAAAAGGAGGAGGGTATTGACTTTCATGAAACCTTTACCCCATAGTGAAGCCCAGCACTATTTGGCTTCTACTATCATTGCTTGTCTCTCATGTAATCCGGTCCTTACATCAACTGATATTCTGAAAGCCTTTCTTCATGGAGGGTTATTTGAAAGAATGTAAATGCAGCAACCAATGGGATTTGTTAATCAATAGTATCCCAATCATCTCTTCCTCGATCTTGCACAAATCCCTTTATGGTTTGAAATAGGCACCCAGTGCTTGGTATGAGAAGCTCAGTTTGTACTCATCTTCTATTGACTTCTATAGATCACATTATGATCACTTTCTCTTCTATCAGTACAATGGATACTTCCGTCTCTTTATTCTTATTTATGTGGATGACATCATTATAATTGGTTCATCCCCTACTACAATATGGGATCCCATACTCTCTACGATTCAAGCATTTGTAGTCAATGATCTTGAACCATTGAGTTTAGGCCTATATACCCAAAACTCCACTGCCTAATCCGACATCTAGTCTAATTATCTCGGATTTGGATGTTGTATTTATGTAATCGAATCAAATTTAGATATGACTCCATCTGATCCAATTAAAATATGAATTTGATTATATTATAATATTAATTCATTTAATATATAAAATTTATATAATTACATTAAAATTAATATATATTTATATATATATATTTTATATATTATATTATATGTGAATATATATATATATATATGTAATCAATTCAATATACTATATTTATAATAATTTATTATAAATAAAGTTGAACAATAATTAACTTTTTATTTTTTTATTGTTGTCATTTTTTTTATTTTGGGTAAACCGTATAGGAACATAAATGTAATTATTGTCTTTACTATAAAATGAAATGTTTTGAGTGTTAGCAGTAAACACCCTCTTCTCCTATTACCCTTCTTCTTTTTCTTGGTATAAAATGAATAGTAACACATGCTTTCAACTTGGTATCAGAGGGAATAAATCTTGGATTAGTTTTTTTGTCAACTCTCAAACTCAAAAAGAACTACCTACATCAAACCATCGTCGGATGACATCAGTAGTCCGTATAGGTACAAACAACAACCCTTGAAACTGGTTTACTTCGGTGTGCCCTGATTTTAGGGATTTTTTAGTATGGTTTTTATCTTCATCTAATGTTCCTACAAATTTTCCCAAATTTTAAAATTAGAAATTATAGAAAATTACTGGTTTGATGTTTCAATTTTTTCCTCTTTGTCTGAATTCGATGTTTGCTTGGAACTTGTGCTTGGTTCTTTTGACCCCTATAGAGGTATGGGAAATGGTTCCACAATTTTATAATCTCTAATCTTTCTTTGGGAAGTTTTTTCCCTCGAATATTGCCACCAATTCAGTTTTGGGCCTCCTATTGAACTCCAATCGAGTGTCGCCCATTTTTTATGGATCTTGTGTGTGTTGATTGGTTATTGGAATGTTGTAGAGTTCTTAAGAAGCCTATCAAATTCAAAAGGAAGTGCCTAAGGAGTTGTAAAACATTTTTGGAGTGCTCTCAAGCAATGTTGATGTTTCTAGTGGTGTGATAACCACCGTGAAACATGATGGAACCAATTTTCTAGAATGGTCTCAATCAGCTAAACTTACAATTAGAGGTAGGGGGAAGTTGGGATTTATTACTAGTTAAGAAAGGAAGCCGAAATACAAAGACTCTAAACTTGCTAAATGGGAAAAGGATAATTCCTTGGTTATGTCATGGCTGGTGTTTTCAATACAAACACATATTGTCCGTAAGTATATGTTCCTCTTCACTACCAAGGATATTTGGGATCATATTACAGCCACATACTCTTAGGCAAAAACTACAGCTCGAGTCTTCTAGCTCCAAAGGGAAGCTTATAATATGCATTAGGGGGAACAAATCACTGTAGCCATGTACTTGTCTTCCGTTCTGTCTCTATGGGAAGAAATTAACTATTTAAAGGCCTTGGAATGGAAGAAAGAACCCTAAGGATGATGAACAGTACTAGAAGTATGTTGAGAAAAACTGAGTGTTTGACTTCTTGGTTGAGTTGAATGGTGAGTATGATTTTACTCAATAGCATATTTTGAGTGTGGATATTGTTTCTTTTAATATTGCATACTCCTTAGTACAAGGAAAGGAGAGTAGAATCTTTTCCATGATGCAAACCTCAATAATGAATCATTCTGCCTACATGTCCTCAAAATCCATGCCGAGTACAAATAGACAAGGTGTTAATGAAAAGCATGATGAGGTGGTATGTGGTTACTACAAGATGCCAAAACATACCAAGGATAGGTGTTGGAAATTGAATTTGCATTTGAAACTTGCAAAGTTTAAAACAACAAAGAAGGGTAATGCTCACCTTGCTACTATTGGAGATGATTGTCCTCCTAACGTACAAGCTCCTACACATGATCCCTCTAATGTGATGGAGAAGCTTAAGATCTTACTCACTCATCTTTAGAAGTCTAATCCCTTTACTTGTACAGGTTCTAGTAATACTTTTAGTGCTTTTGCAAAAATAGGTACAACACTTACTTGTCAATCTTCTTCTACTAGCTCCTGGATTGTCGACTATGGAGCTAGTGCACATATGATTGTAACGCCTTCCCACTTCAACTCTTATAAATTAGCTCTAAGGAAAGGCAAAATCATTGTAGTTTATGAATCTCAAATCCACAATTTCTGCTCAAGGGGAAGTTGAACTTATGATCTTTCCTTGAGCTCTGTTCTATATGTTCCTCAGTTGTATAAAAACTTTTTATCTATTAGATCTCTTACCAAATCTCATTAGTCTTCAGTGACCTTTTTTTCCTTCTCATTGTGTTTTCTATGACTTAAAAATGGGGCGGACGATTGGAACTGGACATGAAGCTGATGGAACTTACCTTTTTTATCAAGCCTCTAAGCAAGGATTACTATGACTGATTAAGTCATGTCTAGGTGAAAATTTGAGCCTTTTGAAGTTGTGGCATTATTGCCTCGGTGATGTGTCTTTTAAGTCCATTGTGCTTTTGTTTCCAAACTTTTGTTAGTTTGTGTCTGGTTTTGGTATGCAATGTGAAGTCTATCATCTCTCAAAACAATGTAGAACTATATATTCTACAAGTAATAGGAATGATACTGCTTTCAACTTGATACACATTGATGTTTGGAGCCCATACTCTATTCCATGTGTGGGTGGCTATAAATATTTTATATTGTTTATTGATGATTACTCTCGATATATATAGCTATGCCTGATGAAGAGTAGAGATGAAGTTCATATCATTGTTTAAAACTTCTTTAAGATGGTGGAAACACAATTTGAAATTCACATCAAGGTAATAAGGTTTGACAATGCTAAGGAGTATTTTTAAAGGCATCTACGATTATTCCTTGATGAAAAGGGGGAAATTCATCAAAGTTCATGTTTTCATACTCTACAATAAATTGGTGTAGTAAAGAGAAAAAGTAAACATGTTGAAGTGGCTAGTGGCCAGATGCATGTGCCAACCCACTTTTGGGGAGATGTAGTTGAAGTAATAGTGTATCTCATTAACAGAAATCCTTCACAGATCATTTATCTTCCACCCCTCATCAACTTTTGTTTCCTAAAGATTCAATTTTCTATCTAACTCTTAAAGTCTTTGGCTGTAGCTGTTTTTTTCATGGCATGAGTCCTTCAACTTCCTTTGTTAAGTCAACATCCGCTTCTCCTTCCTTTGTAAATTCAAACTACAGTGTTGGCCAGTAAATAACATAACCATATTTCCGTTTCTTTGGGTACAAAGGGAAGGAAGAAGAAGCTCACGAAGTTGGGGATAGCTTTACCACAGTTTTACATAATCACGTCAACAATATAAGGATTTCATAACTTCTGCCAAGTTAATAAATTCCAAGTGGAGATTTTTTCAGTACTCTAGTCTTCTTCATTAGTATCCTAAGTTTAAATCTTACTTCCATGTTTGGTTTCCCTTTTACAAATCTAAATTGATTTTCCAAAATACTAAACTCATTTTTTAATTGTTTTGTAATGACCTTCTTCAAAAGTTTTATAGAATGGCTCATAAATTAATCATATGATATACTATGGTAACTCTGTACATAGACTTAGCTTTTCCATGTAGGGGTGGCATTTGTATCTTTCATCAAGCATTTTCTTTGTTTTGAAAATTATATTACACAACTTATCCATGATAAGCCCATCTTGCTCATACATTTCTAAACTTTTATTAGAATATCTAGGATAAAAAATTTTCCCACCTTTGACTTCCTGCTTCCTCAAACCCAACCCCTAAAGGTCTAGTTTAATAAATATATCCAATTTCCCTACTATCAATTGAGTTCCTAAGATCTTCAAAATTTTTTATCCTAAGAAATTCTTCATTTAGTAATTAAATCTAGAAATAGCGTGTCCACCCCATATTTACCTCTTCAATCTTGCTAACAACAATACAACTAATTATCTACATTAATATCAAGTCGTACTTTAATTTCAAAGTAAAAGAGTACTTAGCAAAATTGTTTTGCTGTTGCTGATTTGGAAGTTGTTTTGCTTTCAAAGACAAAACCAACCACGTTGTCAAACACCTTCAAATTTATGAAATCTGGTTAATATATATTTTTAGAAAATCATTTCAAAATCCAAAAAGAAAGAAAAAAAAATCTTCATGAAGAAGGTAATTAGTTGCAAATGTGAAATTAAAAACATGGTAAAGAAAAAAACAAGAAAAGATGACTTTAGTAACTGATAGTATAAGTTATTGACCAAGATAGGTGGATTTGGAGAGATGACAAAGTATGTAGTCTCGTCCCAAATGATATTTGGTTGAGGACTAAGTCCATTTTCATTCCCTCAAAGGATGACAACATAGTTTGGAGATTTAACTCAAAGGGTTTGTTCACTACTAAATCAGCTTACCTCTTAAAATGTAGTTCGATGATGAGAGTGGGTGAAAATTTTAATTGGAATTTAAAAGTATGGAAGCTAAATTTCCCTCCAAAGTTAAGGGTCTTTTTGTTTTTGATTCTCAACAATAGGCTCCTACAAAAAATTTTCTTAGAAAAAGGAGAGCTAACATAGATGGGGATGCAGCCTTTGCAGGGAGGAGGAAACAAAGCACAATTTCAAAAAAGAATGGTCAGGCCTAATAACCAGGGACCTATTGGTATGGACTCATCCTTGATTGACTGGTATAAAAGAATTTGTAACAATGATGAAAACATGGGAGAACCCAAGCTGTTTAGAGCTGAAGGACCAAATGGAGGGAGGAGTGGAGTACAGACATGCTTTCCGTGAGACAATCTAGGCTATAGATTGGGTCGCTCATGAGGCTTGGAAGTTGGTATGCGGTTCAATCTCTTTTAATCTTTGTAATCTTCCATTTTTCCTTGTTTATGTTTGCCTTTTTGAGTTTTGGGGTCGGGCTATTCCCTATCTTGTAGAAAAAAGTATAACTAAGTGTCTTGGAGAAAATTCAGATGCATAAAAATGAAAGCGATGAAAATTAAAATTAAAGACACTGAGAACAGCCTGAGATAACATTGGAATCAACCCTTCTTTGTTCTTGGGGAAGACAGTGGACTTGGTTAATTATAGAGAACATAAACCATTTAGGATATACAAAAAATCTATTGACTTTACTTTAAAAACGGTTGAATCATGAACCACTAAGTCCACATAACCAATTTCCAGCCAACCTTACAGCACATCCAGCAATCTATTGGAAAATCTCCCCATGAATATGAGAGGTGTTACCCGTGTATAACTGCAATGTGTTGTGAGTTTGGTGTGTGGAGGACTCTATGAGGAACTAGTTCGGTCTATCCATAGCCACTTAAGGGGCATTTTGCATGTGTCGTGTGGACTAGTCCACACCACACTTATTGATTCCATATATCTCATGTACAGCTTGTGGGATAATTTACACAATTGATCATGGATGGGAAGAAACCAAAATTTAAGCCAACAAAAATTTAGAATAATAATATAAAATAAAACAATGGCTACTACATAATTACTAATAAATATATTTTCCATTTATGTCAATTATTAAAGGATATAATGTATATAACATGAATTTATGTAATAGTACAAAACCATTTTGATTAACAAAAAACGGTGACAAAAATAATTAAAAATGGTTCAATGTTTAGAAAAATCATTATAATATTATATTCAACAATAAATAATTAAAAAATAAATTTCAATATAAATGAAAATATTTTAAAATATTAAATAAAATGAGGGTGGTTGGACCAATGTAACATAGGTGCATTACATTGAATCCTTCTCGCAAATTGTCCACGCCATATTGTAGCCCATCTACAATAAAATATTGTTGTAGATAAATTGGGGTACAACCTATCCTTGTCCACACTATTTTGTGAATGGGGACCATCCACACCAAACTGAATGCCTCATTCTATAATGGACATAACCAAAATGGTCCCAATATATTCACGATACTGAGAACCCCCTTAATCTACTTGGCATTTGTGACTGGTGTGGTGCATTATTATATTGGTTCCATAGCTACTAAGAAAGTCATTGTGGAAGATTATCCCTGCATATCATATCCTAATTTGGTTTTGAATGTATCTTATGTCAGAGGTTTGTTCGAACTTTATGTGATAATATTCTATCATTCTCACTTGCTTGCTATCCAAACCTTCTAAAGTCTTCTGTCAAGGTATACTAGGTAGCCATGGACTATTCAAATCAAACAAGAAAATCAAAATGAAAATGCAAGGATCATATACAAAATTATCTTTTTATCTACTATTTAAAAATAAAAAATATTACTTTAAAAATGATCTGTCACTTTTTCATCGTTCCACATAGAGCTCAATTGACATATCATTTTCTACAAACCAATTGTTTGTGAGACACAATCCTTACTCAGAATTGTAGCTTGAGCTGAGAGATTGCTTCTTAGAAGATATAGTTATATATACCATGGCGTTGTTGGGTTTTTCTATAGAAGGTCAGGCGACAGTTCGAGGTTTAGTTGCAAGACTGAAGATATGTGTGGATGGGGCAGGGGTTAGAAGGAAAGAGTGTAGCTTGCAAAGATGTTTGGTAGGAGAATTGGAAGGGACCCAACCTCTCTTCTCATAGCTTTAGAGTTGTCTCTCGGTAGGGATGTTAGTAGGGGGACGTTTCCTCCTTATTATTGAATCAAAATTAGAAGCTCTCCGGATGTTAGAGAAGAGTCCACTAAGAGTGTTTAGTCAGAGTTGGCAATCCATCAATGCAGTTTGAGACTGGAAAAAAGGGCATGTGATTCGGGAGGCTGTGAGATGGAATGTAAGATGCTTTGGGGTCCCCTTATACATGTGGTATTGGGAGACTTACAAAGAGATTGATAATACTCTGGGGGATTAGTTGGGGTGGATTAGGGGAATGTAAAATGGGAAAATTTGGAATTTCTTCGACCAGTGGTGTATGCATAGGTGTCATCCATCTTTCACAAATCAGTGATGTTGGAAGTTAAGGGTGAAATCTTCGTAGTTTGAGTAGTGGTTGGAGGTCCTGACTCCATTTTCAAGTCAAGCAAGCAGGGTTTCAAGCTAGTGGTAGTGGACTGCGATCAAATGCATTCATAGGTCCCTGAGTTAAGAGACCTTAGATCCTTCAATGATGTCTTATTGAGGAATCAACCAACTCTAGTCCTTCTACCAAAGATAGAGAGGTTATTATAGACAGAGCTCCTACTAAAGATATAATAGTTACTATAGAGAGACTAGCTAAACTAGAAAGGAAACTCTCTCCTTTGGAAGTTTCTTAGCTAGGCTAATTGCTTTGTTTAGATGTTTCCATTATTGTATTTATTTTCCAATTTTATTTGACATTGTTTTGTATATAACATCTTGTACATTCAAATCAAGTTAATGAATTTTAACCCATTCTTTTAGAATTTTGTCTTTCTCTTTTCTAAACTTTAACTTCATATCGGAGCCAAGTCATTGTAACTCAGCCATGGCATATAACACTACTGATGGATCTAAGGCAATGAGCTCAAGCTTGATTTTTTTCTCAAAGTCTTTCAACTTCAATGAATGTTAACTCCATTCCCAACATCCCCCATTTTGTAAAATCAAGCTTAATGGTGAAAACATTATTCTGTGGAAAGCTCAATTGTTATCAGTGCTTCATGCTCACAAGCTAATGGGATTAATTGATGGATTGGCTAAACCTACTCCAAAAGAGATCCTAATTCCTATTGATAACAATAAGAAAATCCCTAACCCAGCTTTCTCTACTTGGGTATAGTTGGATCAACTTGTTTTAGTTTGGCTCATAGCATCTCTAACCGAGGGAGTTTTAGCACAAATTGTTGGGCTCTCTATGGCTGCTGAAGTTTGGAGTGCCTTAGAAAAATCTTTTGCTCACACTCTCGGTCTAGGGTGCTACAACTCAAGTATCAACTTCAGAATCTCAAGAAAGAAAATCTATTAATTGGTGACTATGTTTAGAAAGCCAAAACAATTGCAGATAACCTTTCTACAGTTTCAGAACTTATGGCAAAAGAAGATATGGTTTTGTATGTTCTATCTGGTTTAGGTAGGGTAATAAGTATGAATCTCTCATTACAAGCATAACAAATTGAACTAATGCAGATCAACTTAGCATTAATGATGTTCTTGGGCTTCTCTCAAGTCATGAATCTTGGCTTTTGCAACATAATTTTTCTGACAAAAATCCTAATGCAAATATTGCAACAAATAGTAAAAAATTGACTAATAATCTTCAGTCTTCTCAATTTTCTTATAATCAAAATAGAGGAGGTTATAGTCATGGAAGAGGCAGGGGAGTGGCAGTCAGCCCTCTAGTCATTGACAAGGCCATGGAAGAGGAAACACCATCATTTGTCAACTTTGCAACAAGCCAGGTCATGGAGCACTGAAATGTTACAAGCAATATGATCTCTCTTATTAGGGAGAGAACAATTCAAATCCACTAGATCTTGTAGCCTTTCATCGTGGAATATCACACAATGGCTCTCTATCTGGGTTCGATCCAATTTGGTATCCGAATAGTGGCACCACCCATCACATGACGCTGGATGCTGATAACTTGAAAGTTAGATCAGATTATCAAGGTTTTGATCAAGTCAAGATTGGTAACAAAACAAGTATGGTGATAGATAATATTGGATTTAGCCTCTCTTGTTTGTAATAACAATGAATTTGCATTAAAGAATGCCTTTCATGTTCTTGTTCTTACAAAAAAAAAATTGCTTTCTATAAGTAAATTTACCTAGGATAATAATTTGATTTTGACCCAGATTTTTTTGTCTTAAAGGACCATATAGGGAGAGTTTTACTCCGAGGACCTAGTGGAGATGGACTCTATCAGTTTCTCGAGACAATTCGGCAAGACAGACATCTCAGAAACTCTTGTAGGTGAGAAAGCTTCTTTGGAAGAATGGCATCAATGACTTGGTCATGCCTCTCTAAAAGTTGTTAAAAATATTATTTCTAAATTTGGTTTACCATATTTAGGGTCTTTTAGTCACTTGTTTGTGTGTGAGGCGTGTCAAATGGGTAAAGCCCATCGTTTAAGTTTGCCTCTATCCGACACTATAATTTCTTCTCTACTTGAGTTGGTTTTTTCTAATGTATGGGGGCATACCCCAACTTTGTCTAATAAAGGACATAGGTTTTATGTTCTATTCATGGATGATTACTCCAAATTTTCATAGATTTATCCTCTAGAGAAGAAATCATAGGTGTTTAATACTTTTCCTAAATTTTAATGCCATGTGGAAACTTTATTTTCTACCAAAACCAAGATGTTTCAGAGTGACTAGGGAGGTGAACTTCACAGACTTTCTCCTATCTCGATGATGAAGGCATTACTCATCATCTTAGTTATACTCAAACACATAAATAAAATGGTAGTGTTGAACAAAAACATTAGCATGTTGCTGAATCCACATTATCTCTACTAGTGTCCTCATCTCTTCCTCAATCCTTTTGGGTAGACGCGGTTGAGACTGCCTTCTTTCTCATCAATCAACTACCTACTCCGGGCCTTGGTAATCTTTCTCCTTATGAAAAATTATTTAGGAAACCCCTAGATTATTCTATGTTAAAAGTGTTTGGTTGTAATTATTATCCTCTTCTTCAGCCCTACAACAAGCACAAGATGGACTTTCTCTTTGCTCCTTGCATATTCATTGGATACATTTCTTTTCATAAAGGATATCGCTACTACAATCCTATTCCAAGAAGAGAAATTATTGCCCAGCATGTTATTTTTGATTAACACTCCTTCCCCGAACTCTTATAGTCATCGACATCTACGCTCTTCTAACTCCACTGGCGTGGTTCTTCCTTCTCTAGGCACCATTGACTCCACCTCTTGTTTGGCTCCTACTATTCCTGAGGTC
The DNA here is from genome assembly GCF_056320005.1 of Nelumbo lutea. Taxonomy (NCBI): domain Eukaryota; kingdom Viridiplantae; phylum Streptophyta; class Magnoliopsida; order Proteales; family Nelumbonaceae; genus Nelumbo; species Nelumbo lutea. The sequence goes on along the minus strand of NC_142691.1, from coordinate 27,923,938 downwards.
CCCCCCTCCTTTACCTTCTGTTGAGATTACTAATAAGGAATCTTCTTCTTCTTCTCTTGACTCAAAATTGACAATTTCTATAAGTGCGGACCTCTTACTAGTTCGGCGCACTAGGGCTCTTCAAGAATTATTGGACACCAATCTAGTAGTGCATCTTCCTCCTATGCACACTCATTCCATGGAAACAGGGTCCATGACACTTGCCACCATCTTCCTCCTTCTAGAACTATTGGACATCCCATTTGGCTTGTGCCTTAACTGCCACTCGTCACCCTCTTCCGTCCGCATTGCTTCATGATGTTGCTACTCATGAACTTGAGTCATTTTTCTGTGCTCAAGTGTCCAAGCTTGCCCATTGGCGTTCAACCATGGCTATCGAGTTTCATGCCTTGGTCCAAAGTGGTACTTAGGATTTGGTTCCTTATGACTCCTCTATGAATGTTGTTGGTTCTAAGTGGGTTTTCAAAATAAAACGTCACCCAGATGGATCAATTGGTCGTTACAAAGCTCGTCTTGTTGCTCAAGGCTTCACTCATGTTCCTGGAGTTGACTTCGCAGATACCTTTAGTCCTGTGGTAAAACCCACTACTTTTCATACTGTTCTTTCTTTGGTAGTGTCTCATGGCTGGGATATTCGACAACTGGATGTCCATAATGCCTTTCTCAATGGGTTTATTACAAAGACTATATATATGCACCAACCAAAAGGTTTTGAGGATAGCAACTATCCACATCATGTCTGCAAGCTTCACAAGGCCCTCTATGGTTTCAAACAGGCCCCTCAAGCTTGGTTCTCTCATTTGAGTAATCAACTTTTATGATCTTGGCTTTCGTGGCTCATGGTGTGTTCCCTCCTTGTTTATCTATACTCGGGATCAGATTATCATCTATGTCTTGGTTTATGTTGATGATATTTTTACAACTAGGTCCTCTCCCTCTCATGTTTCTTGTCTCATTAGTGACTTGTCTCAGCTATTTTCTCTCAAAGATTTGGGGTCTTTGCATTATTTTTCCAATGGGCTGTTTCTTTCTCAGTGCAAATATATTTTGGACCTCTTGTTGAAGACTAATCTTACTACTGCCAAACTAGTTTCTAGTCCCAAAGTTGCCTCCTCTCGACTCTCAAGATTTTAAGGAGAGCCTTGATCTGACCCCACTTAGTATCACAGTATTGTGGAAGCATTAAGTATGTCACTCTCACATGTCTAGACGTAGCTTTTTCTGTTAATAAAGCCTACCAGTTCTTACATGCTCCTACTAAGGAATATTGGGATTGTTAAACGAATTTTGAGGTATCTCAAAGGCGCTGTTAATTACGGGTTGCACTTCTTGACTCAATCCTCTGAGTCTTTGGTCTCCTACTCTAATGCTGGCTGGGTAGGATGTCCTGATGAGTTATGGAATTTTTCTTGGCTCCCACTTGGTCTCTTGGATTGTTAAGAAACATCCTACTATAGCCTATTCTAGAACGGATTTTGAGTTTCGGGCCTTGGCCAATGCTACTACAGAGCTAATGTGGCTTTAGCCACTTCTCTCTAATCTGGGTTTTGTTTCCCAGTTGTCGCCTATAATCTATTGTGAAAATGTTGGAGCTACGTATCTTGCAAATCGTTCCATATTTCATGTTTGTACTAAGCACATAGAGGTCAATTTACATTTTCTATGTGATCCTATTCTAAAGAAACCTTTGGTGATTTAGTTTCTTCCCACTCAAGATCAGGTTGCCGATGTTTCCACCAATTCTCTCTCTTCTCAACGATTTGAGTGGCTTCAATGCAAGCTTAATATGATTCTTGCCCATTTTCATTTGAGGGGGTGTATTGAGGAATCAACCAGCTTTGGTCCTCCTAGCAGAGATAGAGAGGTTACTATAGACAAAGCTCCTACTAAAGATAGAATAATTACAATAGAGAGACCAACTAAACAAAAAAAGGAAGCTCTTTCCTTAGGAAGTTTCTTAGCTAGGCTAATTGCCTTTTTATAGATGTTTCCATTCTTGTATTTGTTTTTCAATTTTGTTTGACATTGTTTTGTATATAACACTTAGTACACTCAAATCAAGTTAATGAATTTTGGCCCATTCTTTTAGAATTTTGCCTTTCTCTTTTCTAAACTTTAACTTATCTAAAGTGGATGAGGGCAAGAAAGAGGTGATGCCCCAAAGATGATTTTCGAACAAGAGGATAAGACATCGAAGATACTTTTGTTTTGCTAGAAACAAAGCGGTGAGCAATTATTTGGAGGGTGATAAGCTGATTTGGAGAAGCCCTAGAGATAGAGACTCAGAATCTCAGGCTCTTGTTATTGTGGAGGGAAGAGGATGGCCAGGTAGGGCCCACTAAGGCACACAAGACTTCCTACCCACTACTCTTTGCCTACACTCTACTTTTCATGAATTGCAGCTACACATCTCTATAATGTGTAGCTACAATTCACAGCGAGTAGGGTGTGGGTAGGAAAAATTAGTAGGAAATCTGGGTTCCCACTGAAAATGGGATGATTTAGAATCTAGGGCACAATGGTGATGATGGGAAGGTGATCTGGCTTCAACAATCTAGGAATGCTTGAAAGTGGCAACAACTCCTAGGAAGGCTAGTGGCCAGGAATCAAGTTCCATTCCACTTTTGGAAGAAAGGTGAGTTAGAAGCTACCACTTTAGTTTCACTTGGAAGAAGAGGGAGGAGAGAAGATCAGGCCAGAAATTCGATGGAGGAAGGATCCACTAGACAGGATTTGTATCTTTCTAGTGGAAGAGAACCTGAGGTGCCTAGCTCCGTGGGCAATTGTGTAGAGAGAGATTTTCAATCAACAAATTTGATGATTTGAATCTTCAAAGATTCAAAGTAGAAGTTAAAGGGGCATGAACGAGAGGAGGAAAGTGATGTCAAAGATGTTTGGGAAAGCAATGATTCCTTGGATGAAGCGAATGAGGTTTTAGGTTTGGGGTCTCCAAGATGGAAGAGGAAGAAGGCAATAAGTGGCAGAGGAAGAAGGCAATAAGTGGCAGAGGAAGAAGGCGAAGAGATATTGTATGTGTTTGGTTCTGTTAATGTTTATTGGATGGGTGTTTATCAAAAAAACATTTTGTAGGTACATAGTGTTCGCTTAGTCCCTTAGAGCACAATAAACACTGAATTAATACCACATGAATGCTTGCGATCAGATCACAACCAAACTTTCTTCTTGCGATAAACATAACGCCACAAACCTACGATGAAACTATGGTGCATCGCAAATCTGCAATGAACCCATGGTGCATTGCAGGTCCGCAATAACCCCTTTCCCAACACAAGTTCAAAGTGGATACAAGTTGAACCCGCACTCATGATAAACCTTGGGTTGTTACGGAGCCATGGTTCATCAAAATCGAAACCAAATATTGGTTGCATGTGGAACTTTAAGTTGCACGTGTGACCAAGAGCCATGTAGGCTTACTAAAAGGCCATTCATTAGGTGATGACATCACTAATACCACATCAGTTAAGTGAGAGGCAAAGGGTGGTAGCACACATGAGTTATGAGGATCTTTACGAGGAAGGAAAGTCAACCTTCGAAAGATCCCATAAGAACATGTGGTGAAACCCTAGTAGCATTCCTTGATGACCGAAAACGAATCTAATATTCTATTTCCTAGTAGAAAACAAATGCTTTTGGCTACTTCCTTTTAGGATCTCATGATCCTTCTCTTTAAATAGGGATCCCCTTTATGACGAGGGACACACATTTAGTTCCCAATCAACCCCCATCACTAAGACTCCTTAGCCATCTCCCTGCTCCTCTTACCCTAACATCTGAGTCAAGTTCCTACTCCTGCTCTCCTTTGTCCTTCAAGGAGACCACTCCTTACCTACACTCTTTAAACGTTTTTTTTTTGTTTGGTTAGGTTTATTTTGGGCATTTCAAGAAACACCCCTTTACAAGTCAGCACAATAAACGTTTTCTCACTTCATGCTGTTTGATGGTGTGTGACACTTTCGTTTTGGTGTAAAGGATCTATTAGTCAATCCAATGGTCCAAATTACATGTGCTTGTAATTAAAAACCAATTTTCATATCCAACGGTGGAAATATGATAAAACCCATATATCCAACGGTGGATATATGACACTTTCACTTTGACTCTCTCTCTCCCCCTCTCTCTCTCCTTCCATCTCTCTCTCACTCCATCTCTCTATCTCTCTCTCAAAGAAATGATAACCAATGACTGTAAGTAAATAGAAGAAAAAAGCAAGTAATTAGTAGTGTTTGGACTTTCTATTAGTGGATAATGAAATTCATAATGAGAGAGAGAGAGGATACTTTTGATTTTTCCCCTCTAGCTTCACTACAAGTAATGGAGAAATTAACCAATAATATAAGTCTAAAGAGAGAAATTAGCAGAGACAGAGAGAGCGATGAGTAATCAGTTAAAGTCTTTGGATTGGAGGGTTGTTGATGGCCGATAGGGGGTCTGTGAATATGAATGATTGAAACTAGGGGATAGAAGAGAGAGAGAGAGAGAGAGAGAGAGAGAGAGAGCAATTGTTGTTGCCTTTTGCTAAGCTTTCTCATCTTGGCCTCGTGTATACTGCATTGGGCACTTTTGGGGAGATAGCAGTTCTGGAGTGCTTTTTTGCATCGAAATTCTTATGTTTGTTTTCTCAAGTCTGGCCGGTATACAGAGTGGGAAGAAAGCAAGATATCTTTTGCCGACAGAAACCCAAATTCCGATCTTGATGGAGAGAGATGATCAATGATCCTAGTTTGTTCTTTGTTCATACAAGGAAAGGTCGGAGCAGCTTGGATCTTCCATATTCTGGAGACCACCACGACAGACAAACAAGGAGAAGAAGATGACGACGGAGGAGACACCATGTGGGATCTCAACGACTCGCCTAATCAGAGGAAAGAGGAGGAATCCGAAGGCTGTTCCTCGCAGAAGTCGTCGGTCGATGGAGACGAGGACAAGGGCAAGGCGGGGGATTAACGGAGTGTCAACGACAACCTCTTACCAGCGTCTAGTGGCTAGCATCAATGGTGTGAAAAGAGAGAACTCCCCCTGCTCCACCGATCGTCTGACCTCATGGATTTTTTCTTGTGGGATGGTAGATCCGTGATGTACTGGAGAAAAAACCAAGTGTGCCCCATCGGATTACAGGTCATCGCCACATCAATGCACGTATCGTGAAATGGCCAGCCGTTGGGGGAAGCGAGAAATTCCCCAGCGGCTCTTTTCACGAAAATCAATAAAGAAACGTTTATTAGCGTTTTAACAATAAAAGCTGAACTGGCGCTGAAGTGACAGCGGTTATGAACCAAACGTCCCCATTGATTCAGTGAATTTGGCTTCTATAGCTTTTCATCGTAGTGTTTCCAGTTTCTAAGTTTGCTGAGCTTGATTTGATTGACGGTTAGAAATTGCTTTGACAGTTTGTCAAAATACATATCAAATACTTATTTAATGTACGGTGAGTGATAAGAGGTAAGCGTTCAGCGTTATCGAACAGGGCCTTAGTTGTTCTTATTAGATCGGGTCCCACTTCAAAGTGTTTTGCGCCTTTTCTCTCGTGCTCTTACGTGAGCCTTTGTCTTTAGACCCATATTGTATTATTCTCCTCTTTTCTTTTCTTTTTTTTTGTTTTTTAATAATTTTTTTATTCTATTTTACTTTTCCAAAAGAAAAAAATGTCTCTTACCTAACTACCCACTAATCACCACAAAACATATATCAGTATTGTAATCAGATTTATCGCCTACTTGCAACTTTATTCGTGATTGGAGGTGCGTAACCTGTTGTACTTGTCTTGTATTTAATTGATCCAGAGTCCATTTATTCATATTAAATAGAAATTTATAAAAACTCAATTTCGAATGAGTACAGTGCAAAAGCTGGTATGTTGTATGTATTTGCAATGTATTTATACTCTTTTCAAATTGAGCAAAAGTTTTGGTTAGGGAAGAGTACAAATATAAATAGGTTCAGTACAAATACAAGGTTTATAATACAAATAAGAACCAATATGTAAAACGTTTTGCACTGAACATATTTATATTTACACTCTTCCCCATTACAGAACAAAAATAAGAAAAAAAAAAAGATTTCAGCAAAGAACATATCTGAACATATATGATCTATTTAGAGGCTGCTAATGTTGAGTTTAGACAAATAAAATAATTATTTAGCCAATAAAACTAGTTTCATTATTCTACTTGCTCATAAATATAAGAGTAGTCATGTTCTTCATAAAACTCTAGATCTCCCAATGAACTCATCGCAATCCATCCCATAAGAAGATGATAGTCATTCACAGGAAAAATGAAGTAACTTTCGTTCTCATTGGAGACGTGACTGAAATTAAAAGTGTTGTTCAAAGTTGTAGGGAGGATAAAATTTGGGTCTTTCCAAATCCCACTACGACAAAAAATCATATCCCTTCGCCAAACAACAATTTCTTTAGTATTGTTTGGATTAACTCGTAGAGAAAAAGCCCCAAGAGCAGGCACTTGCGGACTTACCCTTGAAATGAGTAGCCGGTTCTGCGGCTGATTTGTGGCTGAATTGAATATACCAAGTCTCATACCAGGAAGAAATATATCCGATGGATAATCGAAGCTTTGCCTAATGATCCGCTCTCCTTCTTTCAGAACCAAATTACCGTAATCAGAAGAGTGGCGCTTGTGTTACTACTCGTTGCAGCTTCTTTGGAGTTGATAATGATAACTTTCCCGTATTTATTGGTAATTGCCAAATTCCCTTCACGGTTCATACTTAGAACTCCAGAGGTATCATTGAGGGGATCCTCTCTGTTGGCGATCCAAACTACGTCTTTTGATCTTTCATACTGAATTCCCAAATAGCGTTTGCCAGACGTATCAAAGCTTAGGAATCGTAGTGCAAAGCGTCCGGCAGGAGAAACCAAAGAATCCCAATCATTAATTTTCTCGTCAGCTGATAGAGTGCTTCCTGCTTGTGAGATTCCTACACAAGAGCTCCAACAGAGAAAAAGAATTGAGTAGATGTTTAGGCTTCTCATCCTTGCTCACTGCAAATCTAGAGGAAACAAATGAGGGCATGCACAGAGGTGCATATTATTAATTATGATAGGAGTAGCTGGTTTATGAACTTCTCAGTATCTTCGTGTTAAAAAAATGCGCTCAATCCCTGTTGACAATGGGTTAGGTCGGCAGCTGAGTTTGCAAGAAAAATAGCACATGAGAGGGCCCGGGGGATGACCTGAGCAAGAGACTCTTAACAGTTAACTACCGAGCTAATGAGGTAGTAGAGAACAAATGAATAGGAAGTCAGAGCTATAGAGTGTAAGCCAAAATGCGATCTCTCAGATCGCAGGTTGCCCATATGGGAGAGGTAGGTTAATGTCCAGAGTAGACATTATGGACATGCACCCCGGGCCTGTACGTCGGTTTTTGGGTTTTGCCTTACGTAAGGTAGGAGTTCTTTCGAACTGTATAGGCCAATATGCCGAGGAGCGTTCAAATGAGGTCCTGCCGCATGTGATGTTGAGATGTCATAAAACGGTTTCGATAGTCATGTGGTACTATCTTATTAGAGGTCTAAATCACCTCTCATCAATTGCCCCCACTCCCGAGCTGTAGGTGAACAGCTCAAGAGAAAGGAGTAGATCGGTTTGAGACATTTTTGTTAAATGCTTTGAAGTTGAGTTCTCGTTAGGTCACAGATTTTTTGTTAAAATCGTTTAATAAGTCATGTGACATTTATGCTCGGACTTGACGCAAAAATCAGTTGTTGCCGATGCCAGAAAAACATGTTAAACTGATTTTGGGCCTTGATCAGAAGATGAATTATTGCGCCCTTCATGACCGTAGGATCAAATTGAATCTTTATCCTATAAATAGAGGAGCCAAAGGGGACCATTTTCACTTATCTTTTGCAAGAGCTATGTTGTAGAGAGGTCAAAGAGCTCACAGAGTCATAGGGCGGTCAAGGACTCCACTGAGGTCAGTCAAATGTCTTAGCTTGTCTTTAAGTGAATCCTCTTCATCCCTTCCTTTGTTCTTTTCTACCTTTCCATTATGTCTTCTTTTGGGTCTAAGGGTGAGAAGTTAGATGATGCCCAAACCAGGGAGGGGTCCCTGATCCAAGAGTGTTGAGGTTACCATAAAGGGGCCTGTAGCTCTAGGAAGAAGTCTAAGTTTGTCCTAACTCGGCTAACCCTTGCCGACCTCTGAGGGATAATGTAGTGATATCGAATCCCCGAGGAGCTCGACATTATCCTCAAGGAGCCGGTTTAGTGCTTTTTTTTTCGCAGTTGGTTTAAAGGAGCCGGTTTAGTCCTCCACACCCTAAACTGGTCAGACCCCCGATACACCCACTGTAGGGGCGTATCAGAGGGGTCCTAGAATGAAACGTATCGGCCGATACGGGCCGATACGTGTCGATACTCTGAACCTTGACTATCCTATTGGGCTCTAACCAGTACCCATGGGACCATAGTAAGAATGAGGTTTATGTCTTCGAGTAGGCCTCGATAGTTGGGCTTAAGTTTCCTTTGTACCCATTCATCCCCAAGGTCCTCAAGTATTACGATGTAACCTTAGGTCAATTCCATCTAAACTCTATAAGGACTTTAATTTGCACTATATCGGATTGCCATCAATTCAACCTCCTCCCAAACCTTCAAACCTTCCCTAGTCTCTACCAAATAAACAAATTCATCAACGAAGAGGGTTTCTTTTATTTGTCCTATCGGTCTAGAGACAAGCTACAAGGTGGCTTCCCCTCCAAGGTACCAGAGTGAACACTATTGAAGTCTTCGACACCATGAATAGGAAGAAGATGAAGGTCTCAAAGAGCCACCCCTCCTAAGCTGCTAAAGTGGAAACTAGGGCTTCCAAGAAAGTCACCATTGAGATCAACCACATCGATGTGGACAAGGTCACAGAGATATCGGATGACACCGCCAAGGAGTCATGAGGTCTAGCTAGTCTAGGCATCTAGGCTACTGAGGAGAGTCATTCAATTCCGAGCATGGAGGGGGTAGGTATGTCGAAACCCACCACCAAGAGGCACTTCATCTTTTATCCAAGGACCACACTTAAACTAAGTAAAGGGGCCACCCTCCTTGAGGACGTGAATGAACAAAGCAACTTGGCCCTTCTCATGCTTGACGGGAAGATCGTCCAGTACCTTAAGGTGATAAGTATTTGACAGTACTTTATCATTCACCCTTTTTTGGCAAGTGAGGACTAACTCGAGGTCTTCTTTCAGGTCAACACCCTAATGCATGTGTTGATGGGGAAATTGGAGTCAAGCTACCGCTAGTGTAGGGCTGCGAGGAAGGTGATGGAAGGCTCCTAAGGAAAGCCGAGTTGGAGTAAGAGAGATGAGAGAAGACTGAGCTGGTGGGGAAGATAGCTGACATTGAAAAGAACATTGTTATACTCATTAGTGAACTAAAGCAGAAGTAAGTCAAGTTGACCGAGCAAAGGATGAAGCTTCATGAGGAGCAAAGGGTGGTTGAGGCTAAGGTGTTCAAGGAGATATTGCCTCAACCGAGTTCTAGGGGATGGATATGTCTTCTTTGATGAACAATGGCTTCAAGATCTATCGTCAACTCGTGGCAACACTGTTCTTGGACTATGACTTAGGAGAGTTGAGGCCTTCAGCCATCACTACGGAAGAGGATGAGGAGACCGCAAAGATGAAGATGCAGAGATCAAGGGCGTCGATATGCCCCCCAATGGCAGTTGAACACTTATATCGTTTCTTTCTTTCGACTTTTGTATATATAGTCTGATGTATCCTGAGTCCCCGATCTTAGCTTTTTCTTCTCTCCCTTTTTTTATTGTACTACATTTTTGTAAGTGAAGTGCGTAAAGAAAGGTCATTTAAATTGAGGCCGCATAAACGAAGGTCAGGTAAGCGGAGGTTGTATAAGCAGATGGCTCATCCCATTGTTAGGTAAAACCAAAATGAGCCTCCTAGTTTGCTTGGTTGAACTGAGTTAGGTAAATTAAATCAAATTGACATAAATCATAATAAAATAATGAAGTAAATTGAATTAGTGAACTCAATAGTCTATATGTTGTACCTTTTGAGATTCTCGACATTCCATGTTCGGGGCATCAACCTCCCATCCAAGGTCTTGAGCTCATATGTATCGAGTCCTGATGCCTTAGTCACTCTATATGGTATTTCCTAGTTCAAACTAAGTTTCCTTGAACTTGGCTTGGACACTATAAGCACCCAATTTTTGCTTGGTCTACAGCTTGATCCTCTAATTTACCCCAAACACCTGATCAAACCCATCCAACCTCTTTAAAACACCAAAAAAAAACAAAAAATCTCAACCTTCAGCTCTAAAGCCCTTAAATTCACCGTTAAATCTGCCTGATACCAATCTGATGGCCTCGATTAACCCCCATGTACACCTCAATCTGCAGATTAGACACCACCATTAAACTCAAGACCTTACAAAATTCCTACCCCTCAAAATTTTAGCTCAAAATTCCTCTATTTACCCTTTCATCAAGCAAAGACTTCATTCTAAGCTATCTTGTAGGCCCAAACGAGAACAACCTAGACCCCCTCGATCTTAATGCATCTAAACCGATTAGACCAGACCATTAATCTCTGAATACACCAAAATGCCTACCCATTAAGTTTCAACCCTAGATTCCCCAATCTGCGCTTCCATCAAACCAAGATTCTGTTTTGGATCATTTAATTGACAAAAATTCCTATGATCTTGAGCCTCTAAGATTAATCAAACATCACCATCAGATCTTGGAAATTTCCAAATACCCACCTATAAAATTTCATCCCAAAATACCTATGTTTTCCCTTCTATCGCACCAAGATTTCGTTATGAGTATCCAGATTGACCAAATCAAGCCCTTTCTAGATCTACTCGATACAGGTCCATTTAACCCAATTTGACCCCACCAATCAAGTCAGAATGTCCAAAAACCTCACCATACCAAATTTCAATAAAAAATACCCCCATTTACTTATCCATCTAAAAACTTTTGTTTTGGCCAATATTTTTATCCCACATACACAAAACCACTTTTTATGGTTAGGACTAGGGATGGCAATTTCCCTCGTAAAACCAGGACCCTACCCCACCTCACCTCGAATGGGGCGAGGACGGGGAAAATATTATTTCCCCGAACCGGGGACGGGGTGGGGACTGGTTTTGTATATAATTCCCCGAACCCGAAGGTAAATTAGTAAAATATCTCTAAGTTTAATATTGATATTTAAAATATCTCTAACTTTTCCCTAAATTCTTAAAATCCTAGGATCCCATAATTTTCTTTTTGAATTAACCCTAAAGTATTATAATTCTATTCCTAAAATACCCCCAAATTACTATATCCTATGCGTAAATCGTCCATAAAATAGATAATTTTTAAGTAGTTGCCTTGGAGCAGGGAAAGTTTGGGGGTTCCCTATCCCTGACGAGGAGTGGATGCCTTGCCCCGAACCTGCCCCGCCACCGGGGATGGGGCGGAGATGGGGCAAAGTATCTTGACTACAGGGCAGGGACGGGGAGGGGTGCCCCACCCCAAACCCTCCTCGTTGCCATTCACAGTTAGGGCCACCTCAACCCTTTGATATTTAACCTAAAAGTCCCCACCCTTGAACCAAAAACCCGGTTTGACCCCCCTTAGACCCGGTTTGACCCAATTTTCCAAAAATTTCCAAAATACCCCTAGATTTCCTCTGATCCCTCTCTCTCACTCTCTTTCTCTTCCTCATCTCTCTCTCCCTTCCTTTCTTCTTCTTCTTCTTCTCTTCTTCTTCTTCTTCTTCTTCTTCTTATTAATTCCCAGATCTCTTCCTTTATTCCTCTGCTCTATCGTCATTGCAACTATTAGTAGCGGCAATCTTTCCCTGATTCTTCCATTATTCTCTCTCTATCTTTTCTCTCAATCTCCCTCTCTCTCTCTTTCTCTCTCTCTCTCTCTCTCATGCTCTCTGATCAACCTAATCTACTAATTGCCTAGATCACCAAAAGGAAGAGTTGTAAATCTTCCTCTTCCTCTCGAATAGAGATGATGAATAGTGGAAGATTCTTTACCTTTCCTTTGTCTCATTTGCCACCGGACCCATCTCTCTCTACCTCATTTCTCGTGCCCTCCCCTGTTTTGTCACCGGAGCCAAACCATTCCCTACTAGGAAATCAGATTTGAACCAATGTAGAAGCCCCAACTTACATTAATTGACGTCAAAGTAAGAGACCTAGAATACCATCATTAGAACAGGAAGATTAAAAAATCATTAGAACACATCGGCCATTGTTTCTCCCTTCCATTTAGATGTTCCCAATTATAGGCCACATCGTAAATAATTCCCTGGTTAAGGTAACGTTCATTCCTGTTCCCTCTTTCTTTGCATCTGGATTTTTTTCTCCTTTTCTTGTTTTGCTCAGTTTGTTTTCTCTGTATCTGTAGTTGGGAGGAGAGAGAGATCGAGGCAATTCAGCTCTTGTAAACTCTTAGTACCAACCCATATCTGCTAGTCCTCTTTTCCTTTCGTAGGATTTTGATCGTTGTGTAAATTTTTTGTTGAATCAAAATTGAATCGATTCTTTTTCTGTTTTTAAAGATTGTAGTATGTTTTCTAGCTTAATAAGATGATATTGATAATATTGTTAATTCTTCTCTTGGTGTTCTAAGCTTAGATTTCTCTACAACAAGGTGTTCATCGAAAGCTTGAAATCATGATATATCAGTTTATACTTCTCTATCATTGATTTGATGTCGTGATTAAGACTTGTTTATACATAATACATGCTCCCTACCTTCAATTAATAATGTCTTTAACCATCTAAGGTAGTCCAAATTAGCAAGATCCGAGGTAGTCCAAACATTTTGGCTTCCACTCACTTGGTTAAGTAGTTAATAGCTATGATGAGGAACCTCCTTGGGATGGTAGCCGGTAGGAACTGATTGAGGATGTCGGTTCCCCATTGAGCGAATGGCCATAGGCTAGTGAGGTACTATAAATCAGTGGTGGGTTGTAAAGGTACATTGGCATGGCTAGGGATGGAAATTTCCCCCATAAAATTGAGGACCCACCCTGCCCCACCCCGAATGGAGCGGGTTTTCCCAAACCCAAAATAGGGACAGGACGGAGACATGGAAAATATTTTTTTTCCAAAATCAGGGATGGGGCTTGGATGAGTTTTGTATATAATTCCCTGAACCCGCCCTAGACCCAAAGGTAAAATAGTAAAATATCTCTAGGTTTAGTATTGATATTTAAAATATCTCTAAGTTTTCACTAAATTCTTAAAATCCTAGGATCCCATAGTTCCATTTTTGAAGTACCCCCAAAGTATCATAATTCAATTCCTAAAACACCCCCAAATTCCTATAATCCTATGCATAAATTGTCCACAGAGTAGATAGTTTTTAAATAGTTGCCTTGGAGTGGGGAAAATTCGGGGATTCCCCTTCTCCATGGGGAGTGAGTGCCCCGCCCTGCCACCAGGGATGGAGTAAAGTATCTTGAATATGGAAGATGGGGAGGGGGTGTCCCACCCCAAACCCGCACCATTTCCATTCCTAGTTATGGCGTACTATAGGTCGAACAATGTCTACCTTTGTGGTGGGCTAGTAGTAGTCTTGAAGAAGTGCCTTCTAAGCAAGTGACCTGCCACCCAAGTGTTTGCTATAGATTTCTTTGTGGATCTAGCTAAGCATGTACGCTACCTTAGCTCGTTAAAGACATTGGTGGTAGGGCAAAGTGAAGGACCTATGGTACATTTGATTACTAATGATGACGTAGTTAGTAAATTTTCGTTCGATCTTCCAAGCCTCACTTTGGTCAACGAGAAGCATTCTGTGGCACAAGTACTCCATAATAAGGTCATTCTAGCTCGGCTTTGCCACATATATAGGTGTAACTTTGACCTTTGTTGCCTTTTCTATACTAGGGCACAATAGGTCTTCAATGTGAAACTATTCTTTGAGCATTTTCTACAAAGTCAACAATCTTTGAAAGTGCAATGGCCTATATGTTCTCAAACCTTGTGATTTGGTGGATGGGAAATGAGTTGAACTGTTGCATGAGCTCTCCTACCTTTGCAAGGTATTTGATCATCGTTAGTTCCCAAGCTTTGTATTGTTCGTTGATTTGGTTGACTATGAACTGGGAGTCGTTATAGGCTTTGATGTTTTTCATGCTAATCTCCTTCGTGAGGGATGTGCCAATGATCAATGTTTCATACATAGCTTCATTGTTTGATGCCTTGAATCCGAATCTGAGTGTGCACTCAAGCTTCACCTTGTTAGGCCCCAATAGGATCAATCCGGCTCCACTCCCCTTTTGGTTGGACAAGCCATCTATGTAGAGATTCCAGGGTTCTTCTGATCTGGATGAAAGTTCTGTGTTGGTGGGCTTCTCCAAGTTGGCTAATGACTTCCCTGGTTCTAGGGTTGTCGAGCTGAACGTACCTTCTGAGATGAATTTGGCAAGGACCTAAGCCTTGATTGCTGGTCGTAACTTGAATTGGATGTCAAATTCATTAAGTTTGATATCCAACTTAGTGAGTCTCCCCAACACTTCGGGCTTCCACAAGACTTGGAGGAGAGGTTGGTCGGTGAGAGCAACAATAGTGTGAGCTTGAAAGTAAGGTCACAACTTTTAAGCTGAGATTATCAATACAATGGTGAGCTTCTCAATGTTCAGGTACTTGGTCTCAGTTGCATGTAGGACTACGTTTACCTTGTAAAAAGTTCACTATACTTTGTCTATGGTTCGAACTAGTACCAACTTGATGATTTTGTCACTAGTGGATAAGTACAAGTGGAGTTCATCTACGGACTCGGGCTTCATCAATAATGGTGGTGAGCTAAGGTATTTTTTGAGTTCATCGAATGTGTGTTGACACTCTTTTGTCCATTGAATGACCTTAGCCTTCTTAATCACTTGAAAAAAGGGTAGGCACCTTCCTATTGACCCGGACATGAAGAGGTTGATTGTCATAATTCAACCGGTGAGTCTTTGGACTCCCTTGATAGACCTCGAATGTTGCATATCTAAGATTGTCTAGACCTTATCAGAATTTGCTTTGATGCCACATCGAGTTACCATGTAACCCAGGAACTTTGTCGACGTAACGCTGAATACACACTTATTCGGGTTAAGCTTTAGTCTGTAATTTCTTAACACATTAAACACCTTAATTAGATAGGTAATTTGTGAACTGTAAGTCCTATTCTTCGCTACCATATTATCAATGTGGCTACTGGACCCGAAGGGAGGATGGAATATGGGGTGGAATCGCCACCTAAATTTTTTATTTATTGGAAATTTAAGAAAACCAGGGATTTTTCAAGAAAAATAATGTTTTTTTCTTGGTGACTCTTAGACCCAATAGGATAGATATTCTTTGGGTCCAGGGACCAAGGTACAGTGCGGGAATATGTTAGGCACCCCACACACGCCAGTAAACTGGCATTTACCAAGAAAATTTTATAATTTGAGTCTTTCAGAAAATATGAAAAATTAACACCTTAGCTAAACATGATAAATGAAATAGGAGGAACACAAAGTTAAACAAAAGTGAATGAGAAGACAAGAAAACTATTCACACAAATAATTAAATGATTATGACTGTCTAGCATCTAAATGCGGTGATTGAATATTTTATGCAGAAAGGCAATTCACAAACTAAATAAAACAAATCAGAACTAAAAAAGGTAACTAAGTGATAAGCTGAACTATGGCAAGAATAGACAAGAATCCAACAATTCATTTTTAAAACTAGACAAAGGGATGTTAGTACATAAGGAGAGAGGAAATGAACGTGAACAAACCATGTAAGATATGGTTTCTATTAAATGCATTCAAAATAAATGCACTATAGATGATATAGCACTAAATATTTGCAAAGGGAGATGAAAGACTGAGATAAATGAAAGTATGGGTTGTTATTTATGAAATTGTAATTATACACCTATATGTCTTTCTCTATAATGCAAGATGTTAATTGATGCGATATGTGACAATATGCTGGTTGTGAGAAATATCTAGACAAGCTAGAGATGGAGGATACAAAAAGGAACTTGCTGAAATACTCCAGAAATGCTAATTAAAGTGGCAGGTAAAGTTACAAAATGGGCTAGGTAAGTGACTAATCAAAACGTGCATTAAATGATGCTAACATTAATAAACTAGCAAACAGAATTAGAGAATTGAGATCCTAATCATGGAGAGGGATTCGGTTAGTGAGTCTGAGATTAACTAAATGAATAATCTTATACCTAACTTGGTTATAAGTTAATAAAACAAATGGAATTTCTAAGCTATCAATGGACTACATGGTGATGCAATCAAACAATGACTAACTTAAACAAGCCGATGGTTGGAATTTAACAAGAAATGCAAATTTGAGGATGTAACTATGCAATGAAATTATTCTAACAGTACAATGTTCATCTTTGGATATGGCTGGAATGTCAATCCTATTCGATTACTTCAAAAAGAAAATTAAGAAGGGAGAAATGGGAATTATCAATAAAAACAAAAAATAATACACCAACATAAGAGATTCTAATAATATGACATAGATGATCCTATAATCAATAGAGATCACCTACTTATGTGTTGAAAGGAAAGTAGGGTCGTGCACATACCTATTAATGCAACAAGAAATATAGTAGGATAAGTTGAACATCTTCCCCCTTCGCTACAATACTCATTTTAATCCTCATAAGCCTCTTGTGTTTCCTTTGGTGATGCACTTGTTCTCCACGATCTTTCTTGCTTAGATATTCATCTAGGAAGGCTTTTCAACCATTCTTGGACCGTTTTTGGGTGTGATATGTGGCTCAAGGTATAGGAAGACTGTTGTATGTCTAGGAACTTTTGTTGCATTATTCATGGTTTCAAGAGTGCTTCAAAGCTTTCCTCTTCAATGTAACATCGACCTAAGAGAGTTCTTTGGACGTGGTGGAGGTTTCCTCATGAGTTTTTGTATGAGTTAGGGAAGATTGGAGCTTCTTGGGATGTGAAAGGGGTACTCTTTAGGCTAATGGGAGTAGAGTTCTCTCCCTAAGTTAGATTATTGTATGTCTTTGCGTGTAAGGAAGGGGGTATTTATAGATTTTTTGAGAGAACTCCACCCCCATTAGCGTAAAGAATACCCCATTCACGTCCCAAGAAGCTCCAAGTTTCCCAAGAAGTCAATGCTGTCCGAACGTATGATCAGGATCATTTTGATCTTAAACCTTATTTCATATCAAAATAGAAATCCAATACCATAGGTAAATAGAGCCCAAAAATCTTAATCCAACAATACCAAGATCACCTAGCTAGATACGACACTATTTACCCCTTTATTTTGAAATCCAAAGCCGGAACTGATTCCGAACGTCTGGTCGGAACCATTTTGATCTTAAACCTCATATCATCTCAAATCAGAAATCTAACACCATAGGTACATAAATCCAAAAAATCTAAATCTGACGACACCAAAATTACCTAAATTCGACACCATTTACCCCATCATCTTAACACCTGAAGCTAGAATCAGATCGCCCAATCAAGATCATTTTGATCTAAAACCTTATTTTACGTCAAATCAAAAATCCAAAAGCATAGGCACATAGAGCCCAAAACTCCAAAAACAATAGCACCAAGATCACCCAAATCCAATACCGTTTACCCCTTCTTCTCATAAATCGAATTTTGAATTGATTACAATCATTCAGTTAGAGTCATTTTGATCTGGAAATTCATTTTATCTCAAATCTGAAATCTAAAACCATTAGTATTAGATTTTGAAAAACTAAATCCAATGACACCAAGATCACCCAAATCCGACATTATTTACCCTTTCATCTCAAGACTTGAAGCTAAAACTGATTAAGATAATTTGATCAGGATCATTTTTTATCCTGAACCATATCTCACATGAAATCTGAAATTCAACCTTGTATATGAATAGAGTTCAAAATTTTGAATCAAGTGGTACCAAGACCATCCAATTCCGACACTATAACCCCTCCATCTTGAGACACCAAACTAGACTCGATTTGGATCCTCCATTTGAAATCTTCTTCACTATAACTTTAAACCTAGAAACCCTCATAACCAGACCGTTCTCTCAACCTTTAAAACCATCTTAAAATATAAAATCTAACTAGGTAAGGGGCCTCAAATCAATCAAGCCGATCACCTAAACTTGGAATGCTCAATTTAGGTAAATTGGTGAAATTTTCCACTTATTGTCTCGACCAAGAGGATCTCATTCAAAGTTGTCTTAACATCCCCTTTCCTCAATTAATCTTCCTCCAAAAAACCTTTAAAACTTGGCCATTGATTTCCCTAGTCTACTTATCTCATTCGTTCATTCCCTTCTAGAATCCTCTCCAAAAAATCTATAAATACCCCTTTCCTTACACACAAGGACATACAATCTAGCCTAAGGAAAGAACTCTACCCCCATTAGCCTAAAGTATGCCCCCTTCACGTCCCAAGAAGTTTCAAGCTTCCCTAACCTATACACAAACTCGTGAGGGAACCTCCATCACATCCCAAGATGGGCATTGGCTTCTACTGTCAAATCGCCATGACCGCAATAGACATACGCACCGGTTTGGCGCAGCTTGAACTGGAGGCAATGGGCAAGCTAGCTTCAGGCCTCAACATCATTTCGCCTTCCGAGGTCGATGCCATGTGGAGGCCATCGGCATGGACGGTTGAAGCAATGAAATGATAGCTATTGGATGAAGCAGATCTTGACCATTGATTTTTCTTTAAAAAATGAGAGGAAATGGGGGCATAAAGCCTGAACTAGAGGCAATGGGTGAGCTGACTTCGGGCCTCAGCATTGTTTCGCCTTCCGAGGTCGATGCCATGTGGAAGTCATCGGCATGGGCAGTTGAAGTGGTGCAATGACAGCCATTGGATGGAGCAGATTTGGACCGTTCATTTTTCTTTAAAAAGGAGAAGAAACGGGAGGACAAAAGCTCAAAAAGATCCGGACCGTTCATTTTTCTTTAAAATCATATCTAAGCTGCTCCCTATCGAAGGTCTGGAGTGTTCAAGGGGAAAACAAATAGAGTCCCACAGCAGACCCCAAAAGCACACCTCATACAACTTCGACCAACGCCAAACGGAAATGAGGAAACGATCAGAGATCTAGTAAACAAAGACTATGAGGATTAAAACCGTAACAAAAACATCTCCAAGACTATGAGGATTCACTAGCTCAGGCACTGGTATAAAAGTGAGCATCTCCTCTTCCTCCGGCACTGTGAATTATAACTCGTCTTTCGCCACCGCCAGCTTCCTTGTTTTCACACAGGCAAGCCCGTTGTTGTCTTCTTTTCCCTCGCCTGAATGCATCATAAAAGCCATCCTATAGTTCCCAACACCAACCTCTGCTCCCATCACAAGTGATACAAAATCGCAGAGATCTCCTCCTTTGGCTTCACATCAACCCCTGTGATACACTGTTCTAAATCCACCACAACCCTGACCAATCTTCCTCTAACTTTGAATTTTGCTTGCCACCCCGAAAAATCCACCCACGGCATTTCTAATCTCGTTGAATGCGGTGCATGAAGTGATACTCTAAAGCAACTACCTTACAGCAATTGAAATGAAAGGTACTAGTTTCTATATATGATTCTCACATGTCATAACCTCTAGCTTCGATTTGAGAATGAACAAGAATCTCTCTCCAGCCAATTGTATCACCTCTATCTCTAATCTACGCCTTACATTTTTGAAGCCCAATTGTATAGCACTTTGAATCTCAAAATCTTCCGATCCACTTCCCCAACCAGGCAATTGTATGCTCTGATACCAGTTTGTAGGTCCCGAGTGCACAATAAAATGGTTAACATTATTTATTTATTTTTACTAGTTATCTAATAAAAGTTATATATATGACCTTCTAGGGTGGCTGGTTCTAGGGGTGAACATCCAGCTTATTTAAAAACCAAAATAACCCATCTGAAAAAACTGAAACATAAAGATTTTCAATTTTAACCAAATAATCGAACTTATCCAAACCAATTTGAATTTTGTTCAATTTAATTTGATCCCTCTAATACTAATATTTATAAGCTCATTAGTAATATAATAATATCAATATTAATAGTTATAATAATATATATCACTAATTCTAAACTCATTAGGCTGTGTTTGGAAACGATGCAAATAAGTGTGAATGCAAATATATAGAGTGTAGAACAGTCCATACAAATTGTAAAGTTGGGTTACTTTTGCACTGACAAACTTACCTTCTTACCAAATAGACTTTTAACTGTAATGCATGTAAACACAAATTCCAATAAAGTATATGCCATTTTTTTTTATCAAAAGCCCACTTGAATGCAAATTTACTTCTTTTTTATTGATGTATTTTTACACCTTATTATCAATGTAAATATGCATTGGTCTGTCATTTGTCAATGCAAAAATGTCATGTTACCAAACACTGGCAAAAGTGAACCAGAGTATAAATTTACCCCGAACCAGGATTTACACTCTATTTACATTGTTTCCAAGTGCAGCCTTAATAATATATATCACTAATATCAGTTTAAGGGTTGGGATATAAATATTAAGGGTGCAACTTGGATGGGCCCATCCAAGCCCAACCTAACCCGACCTAAGTTTTTGCACAAGTTGGATTTGAGTTTTAGGGTTGTAGGTTGGGCCTGGGACAGAAAAATCAGGTTTAACTATATATACATTTATATATGTATAAAATGTGTATATGTATATTTGTAAATGAAATTTATATACATATAAAAGATAGTTATATATATATATATGTATGCATGTATGTATATATATATAATTTTTAGACTCCATAAAAGAATGCCCCTCAATCAATCAGTACATATACATTTAGGATTTGCTCATACATGTTGCAAGAAGCCAAACTCATTAATCCTCCCAGGGTTTCCACTACTAGACTAGACTTGCATTCAAGTGAACCCCTTTTTCATCCTTCTTTGTTTCGCAGTGTTTGGTTCCTTAAAAACACACCCTCACTCAACCTAACATCTCACTTATAGTAAAGAAAGCGTGCCATGGTACCTACAGTTATCCACTAGTCCATCATTAAGATAATATTATGCTACCTCAAAAGTACCATTGACTATGATACCTAGAGGTGAGCAAGAAAAACCAATAAATAGAAAAATCGAATTGAACTACAAGATCGAACCAAAAAATTTGGTTAACTGAATTAGGACCTATTTGGCGAGTCTTTTTAAAAGATCTTTTGGGCTTTTAGAAGCCCAATAGACCAAAAATGGCCTTTTTTTTGTTTGACTAATGAAAGCCCATTAGACTGAAAAGAAAATCCCAAAAAATAAATTAAAAGACCAAAATGGTCTGGATCTAAGAAGCCCCGAGCCAAGCTTATGGTCTATGTGGGCTTCTCAGCTTCCCGATGGTTTTCACAAAAATTCGAAAGAAACTATCTGTTCTTCTGGTTTTCTTCTTTTTCTTCTTCTTCTCACAAATTTCAAGCGAGAGTTATGGATGACGAAGGCTTGTTATTCATTGTGTTCAAGCTTATGGTCTATGTTGGATTCAAACTTGATGCAGAGGGAGAGAGATACAATGGTGAGAGCTATGGATGATCGTAGGAGAGAAGATAAAGCTGATAATAGAGGGAGAGAGAGAGAGAAAAATAATGAGAGAGAGTATGAGAGAGAGGGAGAGAGCATAAAATAATGGAATGGAGTGGATAGATCGTCGCCATTGTGATTTGTAGCGGCGATTGGGAAAAAACAAAGGTTGTGGAAATCGGTAAAAAAAGAACAAAAGAAAATAAAAAGAAAGGGAATGAGATGAAGATAGAGTAAGAGATGGAATCAAACGATGAGAGAGCTCGGATGAAGTCACCATTGCTAAGTTGTCTGAAGTCGCCACTATGGAGAAGACAAAAAGGGCATTTTGGGTCTGAAGTTTCCGTTGTGAACAAAAGCTCTCGCCATTGTGGAAATCAGTAAAAAAAGAACAAAAGAAAATAAAAAGAAGGGAAGGAGAGGAAGAGAGAGATGGAATCGAATGATTTGCTAAGTTCATCACCGCTGTGAAGAAGACGAAAAGGGCGATTTGGGTCATCACAGTTTCTATATACGTTTGTGGATAGATTGCTGTTGAGTGGGGATCAAGAAAAGAGAGGGAGAGATAAAAAAAATAAAAGAAAAAAACTGGAGAGGAGAGATCGAGACACACCGTCCTCCGCTATGTGTCAAGAGGGAGGGGAAGATGAATAGGACATTAGTTGAAATGAAAAAAGTTAGGTTATATTTATATTAAGGCATTGGTAATTTTAGGAAAATTTAGGGGGTATTTTATAATTTTAGGAAAGTTGGGTCAAATTGAGTTTCTAATCCAACATTGGGGTTTAGGGGGTATTTTTTAATTTTAGGAAGTAGAATCTTTTTATATTAATGGGAAATCAGGGGTATTTTCGTTGAAATTTGGAAGTATGGGGTTTTCAAGCATTCTAAATCGATCGGTGGGGTCAAATTGGCACAACTTGGCTTGGATCGGGCAGATCTAGAAAGGAGAGTGGTTTGATCAGTACAAAACTTTGGTGCGATAGAGGGAAACATGAGGGAATCTTTGGTTAAAATTTGACAAGGTGGGGTTTTCGAGCATTCTGGACCTATTTGTGGGTAGACCTGTTCATGGGCCACACCGGGCTTTCACTCTGCATTAACAGATTTTTCTAAGGCCTGAACTCGAGACCGGCCCAACCATTGGATCTACAACTTGGGCTCGAGCCCAGCCCTCATAAAAAGCCCGAAGCCCGGGCCTGGGCCTGAGCCTGAAGTCTAGCTCATGCCACTACTATTGCTGAAGCAGTTGAATAAGAGAGAGAGAGAAAAAGAGAGAGAGAGAGAGAGAGAAATTATAAAGAAAAATAAAAAATGTATATATTAAATTATTAATATATATATATACCAATAAATATTATATATTTTATATAATATATAAAATACATATTATATATTTTATAAAATATATAATGCTGAGTTGGGTCAGGTTGGGCTTTTTTGACAAATCCCGAGGCCAACCCAAAACACAATGAAGCTTGCTATTTTGGGCCCGAGGTCAGGCCCGTGGGCCTAATTACATGCCCAAGCCCGACTGGAGTGCGAGTCGGGCCATTAGGCTACCCAACCCATGAACAGGTCTATTTGTGGGGTTAGATTGACCCAACAGGACTTGGATCAAATAGATTTGGAGGAGTAGCGATTTGGTTCATCTTAAGCTTTAAAATGAAATCTTGGTGAGATGGAGAGGAAAATAAGGGATTCTTTAGTTAAAATTGCGTGTGTGTTGTGGGACCCACAGGTAATATTTGCATCTTTGAATGTGTTATTGGGTCCCGCACATAACATTTAACATGTATGTGAGAGGGACTGGCAAGTATAATTGCCAAACGGTCTTTTGGTCTTTCTAGCTTTTAAGAAGATCTTTGAAAAAAGTTGGAACCAAACAGTCTTTGGTCTTCGAAGATCTATCTATGAAATCTCATCAGTCTTTTGAAGTCTTGAGCTTTTAGAAGATCTTCCTAAAAAGACTTGCCAAACGCCTCCTTAGTCTATTTGGTTTCAATTAACCAATATAGAAAACCATTGGTTAACCAAACTGACTATTATAGATATATTTCAATATATTATATGTATATTTATGTATATTATATATATATATATATATATATATTATAAATTAATAAATATACATTATTTATATAAATATATAATATATAGTATTATTTATTATTTAAAATATAATATTTTATATATTTCTAGTTTTTTATTATATATTTATATATTTATTTATAATATATAGTATAAATATAAAAAACCAAAAAGTTGAAGAACCAAGTTGACAGTTAACTGAATCGATCAATTGGTTAACCAATCGGCTTTGGTTTGGTTTTGATTACCAGTTTTCCAAAAACTGGTCGTACTAGTTTGGTTTCAAAATTAGGCCCAGGACCCCTAATGACACCATCTTCATGCCTTCTGCACTTGTCTTGGATGCAAGGTTCAAAATATCAAGGCACCCCGCTGAAAGTTCTGTATTGGGGGTTTGAACAACAAACACAATATGATACCCATCTTTTTAGTTCTTTTCTTCAATATTTCATAGGGGTTATCTTAACAAGTGCTACCTCCTAAAAATATTAAAATGAAAAAACTTAATATTTCACAGGTTGGGTGGAGCCAATATGATATGATATGCCCAATATGCCTTGATACATGAAAAATTTTTGAATTGTTTTTCTTGTTGCTAGTTTCAAAAACAAATCAAAATCATCTTGTTTGAAAATAGATTGATTCTTAAAACAAAAAACACAAGAAATGTGTTTTTTTCTTTTCAAAACTAAAACCAAAAGCATGTTCTTGAATAGTCTGGTTTCAAAAACATGTTTTCATCTGATTATTCAACATCATGTTACATAAATCATATAATTTATATATTAGAAGATGTGTTTTTATTTTGAAAACCAATATTTTTGTTCGTTCCAAAAACATGTACTATTTTTTGAAACAAAACCAACTTGTTTTTCCCTTTGAAAATAAAAACATAATTCAAGAACACGTTTTTATTTTTTTACTGATGTTGAGATTCGGAAAACAAATGAAAACAAAAACATTAATGTTATAGAACACCCACTTAGATGCCAATTGAGTTAGCTGCCCATTTGACAAATGTTCTTGGCATGGCTATGGTATCTTATTGGGTGTAAATTAATATCTTGGAGTTACAAAGAACAATCTATCGTATCCCATTCTACTAAGGAATTGGAATATAAGAGCCTGGCATTCAGCAATACTGAAATTCTATGGATTAAGATGCTACTATTTGAAACTCGGCTTCTCTTTGTCATGGCCACTTGTTTTGTCGTGTGACAAACTCAACTGCAATTATCTTGGCAGCAATCCGACCCACCATGCTTGGACAAAGTGCCTCGAGCTTGACATTCATTTTATGCATTACAAGCTTATATCCCAGTCTTTTGTTGTTTAACACCTTCTTAATAAGGACCAATAGCTAACTGATATATTCATAATATGGTAATTTTATTCTTTTTGTCTTATTCATTTATTTGCAAATACCACACATGTATAAATTATGTGATATTCTACTTTGTGTTATACGCTTTTAGCTAAAATTTAAAATTTCTTCCATTATTTAAAGAATTTTTGTCTCTTAGGGGCTTTTTTTTTTTGGATTTGGAGAGGGGAGAAAATTGGTAAATGGGATTTTGGTTCCTATTGACTAAGAATCTTGTGTTCTTTTTTCAGTTTTATGTGGGGACCATGGAAAGTTTATTTTCTTGGATATCACTTATCCATGAAAGTGGCCATCTCCTATATGGATAAATAACTTTCCCACATAGGGGAAAAGTTGTCAACACTTGAATAGAACAAAAATGCCCCTTCTTATAATAGATTTCTATGGCTAAAATGGTCATTGTCTTATTTACCTGGGATATAAAAGAACATGGATAAATGTACTTAGCTAGATAAGTCTTTCCCAAAAAAAACTCATTCAAATAATTGCATTTACCTGGATAAATAACTTACCAGAAAATGAATGAGGCCTTAATATTTTATTTGAATCTCATGTAAAATAATTGCAAGTTCTTGAGCTTATTATTAAGAGTTCACTTTTGCTTCATTAGGACTCAAACACATATTGTATATGTACATACATGTTCCTTGGCTTGGGGTGTTTGGGAACTTCATCACACATGCGTCAAGCCGAATTGGGCCAGGTCAGTTTGTGGCGTGGTGTGGATTATCCACCGACACCAACTCATGAATCGGATGGGCCTCTTCTAGTAAGTTTTAAAACCATCACTCTCTTTTTAAAAATTACTAAGACCTCTCCTGTCAAATGCATTAGTCGTTAAAAAGTCATGTATACCCTTATGGGCTAAATATTGGGCTAGATGGATTTTTAATCAAAAAATAATAATAATAATAATAATAATGAACTGAGAGATGGTGAATATCAAGAATTGTCTTTTCCCTTAATTCAGAAATACAGATCCTATGAGGGATTCCTTCATAGAACAAACATTCTATTTTCTACTTTTTGACATTGAGGAAACAATCAAGTTGTGTCTCTTTGTACTTTAATTATGACGGGATATAATTGCAGTATTGACCAAACGATCTTGCAATTGCAGTATCAATACAAACGCTTTAAGAAAGACAAATAATCTATATCTATATTACATATAAAAGAGCCAATTCTCTTTTTTTTTTTGGAATATATACATTGAAGAAACAATCTATATCTATATCTATGTTACATATAAAAAATAATTTCAACTATATACATATATATATACATACATACATTTATACTGATTGACCAACTTATCCACCCACTAAAAATTAGCAAAATGAATATGGCCTTAAGGTTAACATATAGAGAGATTTTGTGTACATTGCACAATTCTATTATGCATATATACTTATGTTTCTATTATGTATATATACATTTATGACAATATTGAGTCCCACAATAAATTAGTATACTTGAGAGTGGGTAACCGATAACCTCCTGCGAGGTGGGTAAACAACGTACTTGTATGCATGTTGAAGACGATAAACCTTTTTCCTTCTCACCTCTCTCCTTACATAGGTAACTGAATGCATATAAGAGTGTTAGAAACTTTCTTAACTAAACTAGACCATTGTCCACTTCCTAGTTGCCAACAAATCCTTTTATAGTAATTGAACTTCTAAAGTGCAAATAAGAACTTCAACTGGGACATGAAACCAGAAGGGTATATTGCTTTGCTCTGTTCAATGAAATGTGATGAGCGAGAAGAAGGATCAATTTTCTATAAGCAAAAATTTTGTTTTTACTCTTTGTTAATAAGAGGGCAAAACTGGGTTTCTGAAATATTATAATAATCATGTGATGTCATATGCAATAGTGTTTCTCATATTTCCGCAATTTCAGAGTACTTTTAAATAGGTTTAATTTGAAACCTTAAGGATAGTTTAAGTATATGTTTGGCATCAATGTTGCAGATACAGTGCTGCTGATGTGTGGGTTGGAAGCACCATTTTTTGAGAAAATGGTGTATTTTTTTTTTTTTTTGTTTGGAATCATTGCTGCCAGGTAAGATGTTTCCTAGAGCAACAGCAATGTTTTCTATTTGGTATCAATGCTCCAGGAGAGTTCACATCTCCGCCCCACAAGGGGCCACCCCACAATGTCCCACAGTGCCATTATCCAATGCCACCTCACATCCCTGTTGGCAGCAACAAACTACAGCTTCAAGAAATGTCAAATTCGCCGTTGCTCCAAGTCATGCCTTCCCAATTTCTAAGGCGTGGCCTAAAACACCATTTTTTATGAAAAATCGATTCTAAACAAATGCTGTTTTCTGAAGCATTGTTTTTTCCAACGTGACACTGATGTAGAGCTATTCTCTAGAGCAACGACAACGATGCCAAACAAACGCTAAATAGTCTTGGTGTTTTTATAGTTCCTGTCTCTGTTTTTTGGTTAAGGTTCGGTCTTGCGGGCTAAGGAGAGTAGCATGGTCGGATCTGTCTTGGTGTCTATGCTTAGGTGTCGACCTCAAGAGCCCTATGTATATTCTTCTTCCTCACACCCTCTTTCATTGTTTTCCTTTTTTTAATAAAATTTTTATTTTTACTTTTCAAAAAATAGGTTTAGGTTGCTTTTTTTGAAAAGGATAAGGTATCAAATATTAGAAAAGAAAAGAATGAAAGTATGCAATAAAAAGTCAGCCTGGCAAATCCGAGTATACTCACTCAAAGACCAAAGACAACAAAAAAAAAAACTACAAGAGAGTAACTAATCCAAAACCTCTAACAAGCTTAGACCCAAAGGCCAATAAAATGCACCCCAAACAACAATTAGATATTTATAAGGTCAAATTTAATCATCCCGACCCAACCCAGTATGGGCCGATCTGGGTCGACCCGAATCCAAAATGGGTCTGGGCAGGATGGTTCGATACCCCGCTTACTTTGTCTAGTTTCAATCATCCGGTTCAGCCCATATCCATACTATCCAACCCGAATCAGGACTGGTTCGATTTATTTCTCTTGACCCACTTCGGGTCAGTCGGTTCAATCCCAAATCAGGGCACAAACTTGATATGGTCTGGTCCAAGTCAATCCACCATTAACTGAACTAGTTCGGGCTGATTTAAACGGATTGATCCAGATCTAAACGGTTCAACCACCCTTGATGTGATTAGCTTGAAGATAGTCCAACTAGATAGTTCAAGTTGGTCTAACCGGTTTGAACCTAAGTGGTTCGGTCAAACTCAAAATCCAAACATAGTCAAATGGCTTCACCGCTTGTGTAAAAATGACATGCATGTAATATGATTTAAACCCTCATCACTTTTGTAAATAACAATTACTATTGCCTCCAAGCTATGACCAATTTATTTATTAAGAGAGAGTTATTTTTTTGTTTTACATACATAAATATAAGATTAATGGATTTGGATAGGTTGGATTGAATTAAAGCGGGTTTGGGTTGAACCCAAACCATTTACTTTTATATAATTGGGTCATTAATGGATTGACGGGTTAGATGTGTTGGATTAAAGCTCAACTCAAATCAAACCCAACCCACCCAATTGCCACTGCTAATAAGAACCTGAAAATTAAACTTCTATTATTATTAACAATCACGATACAAGCGTGATTTACTAATTAAAAGTAAAGGCCTAGCAATGTTTAGAAACAGCTTGTACAAAAAAATTAAACACCCTAACGACAAAATTTATTGGATATTTGACTGCTTTTTCGATCTCTATCCTATAAATCACTTAGGATCTACTACCCAGAAACTGTTGCTACATCACTTCACGGGTTGGATTGAGTCGGTTTATTAGGTTTTTCCAACTAACCCGACCTGATGGGTTACCTGAGATGGAAACCGAAACCGACTCAGTGTTAAGCAACACCGACCTGGTCGGTTCCGGTTTTGCTCCTGTACAAAAAGAACATAGAAGCCTAGAAGAAAATATCTATTCTGAAAACTGAAAACTGAAAACTGAAGTTTTTAAGATATTTTCTGGAAATATATTTAAAAAGTTAGAACTAGAATAGAAAACAAAAGTTATCAAGAAAATAGCAAGGCAAATTATTTTATAGAAAGATGGCAGAAATTTGTATCTTTCAAGAAACTTTCTAAGTTCTAATCTAAGTAAAAAATGTCACCTAATTCTAATTTTAATTGCCTATTTGGTGTAAAAGACTACAAAAACTAGGATACAGACAACTTAGTTAAATAGGAACCAGAAGAATGTTGTAATTAGGAATTAGGATAGAGGCAACTTAGTTAAGTAGGAACTAAGTCGGTTCGGTTTGGGTCAATTTCGATTTTCACACAAGAAAACCGAAACCGACCCGAACCATCGGTTTATGAATTTGTACAACCCAAAACCGACCAGTGCTTATGAAAACCCGGCCAACTCGGGTTGGGTCAGTCCGAGTTGATCGGTTTGATCGGATTGGGCCTTCTTATGAACAGCCCTAGTGAGAAAAGCTCTTGGGAAGAAGATCCGGCCACGTAGTAAATACCCATTTCTATCATTCAGTGCAACATTTTTCCATGAAAGTAATTATACATGGCATACATGCCCACATTATGAACAATCAGACGGATGCAATGTGCCCTGGTATGGTTTTCTCTTACAAATTCATTCAACAATGTCAAGAAGGTTCACCTGCCCTTAGATTCTGGATCTTCACCTCTCAAAGCTCTCAAATATAGAGTCAATTGTCTTGCACTATATCTCAGATCCGATCGAGGACCTTCCCAGTTCCCAACATCAAAGCCCATCCATCCTCGTTGGCATCAAAACTTGATATGATCACCAACTCCTTCATGGTTGTATCCTCAAGCTCAAGGTATGCGTTACAGTGTGCCATCTTGGAATGGGACAGGTTTTCAATGGTCACAGTTTTGCTCTGGGTCGCTTTGTTCCAATGTAAATGTGGTCTCCATCTCAACTTTGGTCTCTTTTCTAACTAGCTAATGCCATACCCTCGACAAATTTTCTTATGATCTTATCCAATCACGATGATGACCTCCATAGAAATAGACATTGACCATTTTAGCTGAAAAAAGTCATTGTTAAAAAAAATATTCGGTATATATATAATTCATAAAATGGTAAAAGTTTAGAAAATTATATGTTTTATCTAAAAATCAAAAATTGAAAAAAAAAAAGAAAAATTATAAAAATTATAAGAAATAATAGAAAAACACAAAAAATTATAGGAAATATAAAAATTGTATTTTATGGCCCAAAAATAGCAAATATTATTAATGCACTCGTACAAAGGAATTTATAAAATTTGAAAAAAAAAACAAAAAATACACTAATCTGACTTTCAGCTTCTCTCGAAATCTACTAAAATTTTCCACGATAAAAAACCACACATGATTGAAAAATTCAGTTATATTGTATTATTAGATGAGACATCGTCAGGACCTTGACGAATCCGTCATATTCTGCGTGGATCTGAGTTATGCCTTCGATAATCCTATGATTCATATCCTTCAACCTGCATAGATCTAAGTTGCCACTCCCTTCAACTATCTAAGTTTCTGAAATTTGAACCTCCATCGATCCTCATTCCTTTTGATCCTTTTGTGTTCTCCTTCAATTTGTATAGATTTATTGCTAGTTCAACTGTTGGGGAAGATGAGGTCACTGTAACTTAGGAGGAGAAGCTCTGAGGCGCATCTGAAGACACTGTCTTTAGAACGCTATTTGCCCCCACTCAGTTTTACTGAGTTTGCTGTTGGGTTACAGGCAAATTCGTTCCCAGGATACAACAGAGTCTTGGGCGAGAATCTGCAACCAGCAAAGTTGAAGAGTCTCCAAAGAAACCTTCTGTGAGACTGTAGCAAACCGGACTGAGAGAGAGAGATAGTGAATTTCGAAAATGTGTTTTTGGAGTCAGTTTTACTGAGTTTGTTGTTGGGTTACAGGCAAATTCATTCCCAGGATACAACAGAGCCTTGGGCGAGAATCTGCAACCAGCAAAGTTGAAGAGTCTCCAAAGAAACCTTCTGTAAGACTGTAGCAGACCGGACTGAGAGAGAGAGATAGTGAATTTCGAAAATGTGTTTTTGGAGTCTAATTCGTGCTCCTTAAATAACTTGTGAAGAGGTATGAGGAAAATGTAGGTGTTGGTTTAGAGAAGGCACCTTGAACAGTCACAATTTCAACCATTGTGACTGTTTAAAAAGTTGGTGACTGTTAACTTTGAATTGTGCCTCTTGATCACACCCGATCGAATCGTGACCGTTGATCTCATCAATGGTGATCAACGGTCATCAACGTACCAAAACCAGAGCCGCCCATCGCAAGCAAAGTGCGCCTCTAAAGCGCCTCATTGCGCCACACACACGCACACACACGCGTGTGCGCGCGTTGCACGGTATCGAATCCCCATACTCTCCTCTACTAATTCTAAGGAGTGTAAATCAGCTCCTATTGAAATATTGAAAACAAAACATATAATTCTCCAATGTGGAACAAGTTCAAATCTGGGTTTTGTAAGAGAAAAACTGATTTTTCAAACAAGTGTACAGGTGCAATTTCTCATGTAATTGACCAATCAAACCCATTGGATTTAATCTCTTATGAGATTAAAATCGAACATCAACTACGTGTATAGATTAGAAAGGGAGGGAGAGGTGGGGAGAGAGAGAGAGACAGAGATTCAACGTGCCAAAGATCTGAACCACCGAATTGAGCTACCTATGTAGATGAGAGAGAGAGAGAGAGAGAGGTAGACAGTTGAAGCAAAGGCAGAGAGATTCAATTTTCAAACCCTAAACATCAACGATTCACTATTGAAGCAAACCCACATGATATGTGGGTGGGTATGGGTGGGTTTTCAAGTCAGTAGGGTGAGTCAAGTGGGCTGGGTCAAAAATTGCAACCCCTACATATGAGCAGCTACTTGAGCAAAACTTTGTTCGAGAGTTTTAATGGGCTGATCCATGATTGGTAGCCAAATTACTTCGCAGCTTTCTTTTCCCTTAATTTTGTGATAAGCCTTTGCTAGAGCTGAAAACTCTTCAACATGAACATTAAGATCTGACATGAAGGCAATGAACTTGCCCTTGACCGTCCAAATTGACTTGTACCACCATAGTAACTTAGCATGATAACCACAATACCTATATCTATATCTTTAAAAGTGCTAATAACTTCTAAAATTTCTAGAATTTTTTTTGACTAAATACTCCATTTTTGAAATATGATCCCTCGTTATTGTGAGTGGATAAAATGTAATTTCAATAATATTGATGAGTGTATTCCCAAATAACTCTCATTCACTTTCATTGAATCATATATTTAAGTCATTTTTTTTCTTATCATTATTAAACTTCACTAATTAAATCCATACATAATAAATTAATAATTCCAATAAAATAAAAACTTACACTATTAAAACCAACTTGAAAAAAAATAGTGTTTTCATCTAGGTGGTGATAAGAAATTAAACCATTTTGGGTCAAATAATGGGCCAACCGATGTTGCCACAATTAAATAACAAATTCAAAAATAGATAATATGCAAACAAAATAGAAATTAAAAAATTGTAAATATTTTTAATATCATATATTCAACATATTAAACAATAATAAATATGAAATATAAGAAATATTTTTATTAATGATGGAAATGGAATATATAATTTAAAATCAACATAGAAATGAAATGACATCATAGTCAAATAATACAAACTTTAAAAATAGAAAATACAAAGTTTTACAAAAATAAGAAAATAGAAAAAAATGGGGTTGGTAATTTAAATTTTTATTCATTATATTAAATTTTTATTCATTTTTATTTATGACAAAAATAAAATAAAAATTTTTATAATAATAATAATAATGGTAATTTAAAATTTACACTGCCACGCGCACATTTACTAGACTGAGTAAATATGAGAATACACATGTATCACTAAACTTTACAAATCCTCAACTCCCTTCTGGGGTTGGGGTTGGGTTTTCTTTTGAAATTTAAGAAAATTCGCAATTTTCTTGCACCTTACTCAACTAACTGTGGTGGTTCAATTGCTAGTTGCAACATTTGAGAGCGGGGATCGTTGCCCTTTTCTAATATATCTTTCAAAAAATCATTGTCCTTTCCTAATATATCTTTCAAAAAATCAACTGTCACAGTTCAATAGCTTTCGACCAAATTAGTTAGTTATTACTCTCTACAAAAATAAGGACACATCCATCCATCTAGTTGTTCTTCACACATAGTCTTCTTAAATTTTCCATGAATATTACCAATAAAAAACGAATTCATTACCTTTTTTATGCGTTTCCCAACGTTTTCTTGCATGCCAAGTAGTTTCGTTTAATTAGTCTTTGAACTGGTCACTAACTTCACTCCTTATCAACTACATTCCTAATTCGACTAAGATTTGAAATGTTTATTAATTTATTAGTCTCATCTATGATCTGTCCATTGAATATCAGCATCCATTCATCCGTCGTCTTCCTCTTTTTTATTATTGTTAAAAATTCTTTCGTTCTTCAACATTTGTTTCTTATTAGTTCAATTCATCAATTTCTTTTTTGAAGCCAAACGAACGTGGGAAAGTGGGAGAATTAATACAATAAAATCTGGAAATGGACATCCCATATTTAAGCGATGACATCGTCTTTGAAGAAATACTGACTAAAGTTCCAGTAGATTTTCTTCATAACAACTTCAGACTTATCTACAGGAAGTAGACCAAATTAATCTCCAACCCTCATTTCATTAAGACTCATTACTATAACGCCGAACAGGGTTTGATTACTTTGGGGCCAACATGTTTCAAGCTTGCTTGGATTGTAATGCGTTTTATGGGGATTGGAGCAGGCAATGTGATAGTCCGACTCATCAAATTTAGATCTCTGAGTTCATGTGAGATGCCCAACCCTAGAAGCTGCTCTAATGGTTTTCTTTTGTTACAAGATGCATTGAATCTTCATAATTTTTATGTAGTTAATCTTGCTACAAGTAAATGGATAACAATTCCTCCTTTCAGTACTGCACTCATCGACCATTGGTTCAATATGGTGTATATTTTGTATGCAGGTGTATAAGGTGGTACACTTGATTCAAGATTACAATAGTTTCAATTTCCGGTGTGGGATATTCACCTGTGGTGGTAGTGGTGGTGGTGATTCATGGCAATTAGTTGATTCAATCACAAATAACTGAATTGATAAATTCTTTAGGGGAGAATGAACTACAGTGAAAAGGGTTATACACTAGAATGTTAATTCGACTTGGTATATTATTTCTATGGATCTTATGGAAGAAAAATTTTGTGTGGTGAAACTCCCGCATCGACGTTTGTACACACAGGTGTACCTAATAGAGAAATGATGGTTTCTATCATTTCTTTATTGAGATCCATATGGATATATAGACGTGTGGGTTCTAAAGAATTTTCATGCAGGAGATTGGGTTATCACCATCGTAAGAAATAGTGGATTTTGTATCATGTTATCACCACCATAAGGAACGGTGAAGTTATTGTTTTTCAAAGAAGTGGAAAGCACTACTACGTCTACGATTTAAAAGATGGGTAAGGAAGGGTGATTAAGTACAGAAATAAACGATATCGTTTTATTGGCTTCTACAATCCGCATGCCAATAGCCTCTTCTCTTTGAATGCCTAATTCTGGAGTTTTATTATAAATATTGATCAGTGAAATTGTGTTTAATTAGATAATGTTACGAAGTTCTATTAATCTAATTCATGTTAATCATTTTTTCTCAACGGAAACTTTAATTTGTTTTTCCTTAGAGCTACTTACTTGCAGGCATAATGTTCATGAATCTTAATTTTCATATCTTGTCATGTCAATTCACATTGGATGCTTATTTCACTTACACGATGATAATTTGGAAAATTAGATGTTTTAAAGAAAAATGAACACACAAATAGAAAAAAAATTGGACGTATATCTAATGTTATATATTTACAAAAATAAAATATTGGGTACATCTCTAGTATTATATATTCATTATATTGAACAAAATAATTATTTTATATTAAAAATAATTTTATCAAAAACAGAAATGTAATACAAAATATAAAATCAACCTAGAAATCAAACGATTTTCCTTTCTAAGTGATGGGTTAGTGATTTGGGTCAAATGGATCAACCGATGATATGATATTTAAATATTACATCTTAAAAGAATAAAAAAGATTATAAGTAATCAAAAAAATATATAAAGATTATATATTAGTTATGCAAATAAAAAATTTAGTGCAATAAGTAAAATTATTTATATAATATATATGGAATATATAATTTAATACTGATCCAAAAGCAAAGCTATTTTCCTATATAGATGGTGGTTCCAATGGTCCAACTTTTTAAAGAAACTCATGATGTAATAATTCAATAGTAAATATTTATAAAAAGATAGAACACAAAGAATGAAAAAGTAAAAAAAAAATCAAAATATATTTGAACATTTCTAATGTTATATATTC
This sequence comes from Nelumbo lutea, assembly GCF_056320005.1. Taxonomy (NCBI): domain Eukaryota; kingdom Viridiplantae; phylum Streptophyta; class Magnoliopsida; order Proteales; family Nelumbonaceae; genus Nelumbo; species Nelumbo lutea. The sequence goes on along the minus strand of NC_142691.1, from coordinate 27,888,410 downwards.
ATTATACTAAATAAAAATATTATTTATGACAAAAATAAAATAAAATAAATTTATAATAATAATAATAACTGTAATTTAAAATTTCCACGGCCACATGCACATTTACTAGATTGAAAAAATAAGAGAATACACATGTATCACTAAACTTTACAAATCCTCAACTCCCTTCTTGGGTTAGGATTGGATTTCCTTTTGAAATTTAATAAAATTCACAATTTTCTTGCACCTTACTCTACTAATTACGGTGGTTCAATTGATAATTGCAATGTTTGTGAATTGAAATCGTTGTCATTTCCTAAAATATCCTTAAAAAAATTGTCATTCTTTCCTAATATATCTTTCAAAAAAATCAACTGCCATAGTTCAGTACGTAGCTTTCGACCACATTAGTTAGTTATTACTCCCTACAAAAAAATCAACTATCACAGTTTCGTATGTAGCTTTCAAAATTTTTATTAATTTATTAGTCTCATCTATGATATTTACATTGAGTACCAACATACATCGTCTTCTTTATTTCTATTATTGTTAGTTCAATTCATCAATTGCATTTTTCAAGCCAAACGAACGTGGAAGAAGTGTCTACAAATTTTCTTCATAACAACTTCCGACTTGTCTGCAAGAAGTGGACTGAATTAATTTCCATCCTTCATTTCATTAAGACTCATTACTCCAACACCGAACAGGGTTTGATTACTCCGGGGCCGACATAGTTCAAGTTCGATTGGATTGCATTGCGTTCTATGGAGATTAGAGAAAACAAGGTGATAGCTCGATTCATCAAATTTAGATCTTTGAGTTCATGTGAGATGCCCAACTTTAGAAGTTGCTCTAATCGGTTGCTTCTGTTACAAAGATGCATTGAATCTTCACAATCTTTATGTTGTTAATCTTGCTACAATTAAATGGATAAGCATTCCTCATTTTAGTACTGCACTCACTAGATGTTGGTTTAACTTAGTGTATGTTCCTTGTACATAGGAGTATAAGGTGGTACACTAGATTCAATATTACAGTAGTTTTACTTTTTAGTGTGAGATATAAACCTATGGTGGTGGTGGTGATTCATGGCGACTAGTCGACTTTATCATAGATAACTAAATCAATAATTCTTTAAGGGAGAAAAGAGCTATAGTGAGAGGATTATACACTGGAATGTTAATTCGACCTTGTCTATTATTTATATGGATCATATGGAAGAAAAATTCCATGTGGTGAAATTCTCTCATCGTCGTTTGTACACACATGTGTAGCTAATAGAGAAAGGAGGGTTTTTGTCATTTCTTGATCGAGATCCCTACAAACATATAGACGTGTGGGTTGTAAAGGATTTTCATGCAGGAGATGGGGTTAAAGAATACAGTATTGACATGCTTTGGGAGGTATGACGAAGTTTGTATCATGTTATCACTACCGTGAGGAACAGTGAAGTTATTGTTTTTCATAGAAGTGAAAAATACTACTTCTACGTGTACGATTTAAAAGTTGGGCAATGGAGGGTGGTTAAGTACAAAAAGAAACGATATCGTTTTAATGGATTTTATAGTCCCTATGCCAATAACTTCTTCTCTTTGAATGCTTAGCCTGGAGTTTTTTCTTTTTGGTACAATTTAATTCTAAAGTTTTATAACAAATATTGATCAGTGAAAACTATGTTTAATTAGATAATGTTACGGAGTTCCATATACAAAAATTTAGTTTTCTATTGACAATCTAATTTATGTTAATCTTTTTTTCTTAGTGGAAATGCATATCTTGTCATGTCAATTCACATTGGATGCTTATTTCACTTATACAATAATAATTTGGAGAGTTAGATGTTTTAATGAAAACTAAACACACAAATAGAAAATAAGTTGGGCATATATCTAATTTTATATATTTAAAAAATAAAATATTGGGAACATCTTTACTATTATGCATTCATTATATTGAACAAAATAATTTTATCAATACCGAAAATGTAATACAAAATTTAAAATCAACCTAGAAATCAAGTTATTTTCCTTTTTAAGTGTTGGATTAGTGTTTGGGACAAATTGGTTAACGATGATATGATATTAAATACTACATCTTTAAAAAATAAAAAAAAATACAAGTAACCAAAACAATATATAAATATT